>NW_010239306.1:47157-86784 GCF_000690775.1 Eurypyga helias
ACAGAGTGCTGCTTCTCATGTATGGCATTTTTGGAAGTGATTTATGACCAGTGCAGCCTGGGTGTTAAAGGAGCCCTTTTCATCCAGCTCCAGGATCCCTTGTATCCACACAGGTGAGATAGGTGCGATCCTGGTGGTTGTGCCCACACTGTGACACTGATGCTGGGATCACAGCTCTCGTGACACTGCCTCCTTCCACACCGGCTGCAGGACACTGAGAGGAGTGGGAAGTTAAAACATAGTGCCTGAAAAGCTGGTCTAGATTTTGCATTCAAGGCTACTCTGACAGGGCTGTACTTTGTCTTCTTGAGCCTAGGACATGCAGTTTGTCCTCTGTAAATTCTGACTAGCATGGCCTTATTTTTAAAAGGACTATCAGTGGGAAATCAGGGTGATGAGTCCCAGGCAGTTTGCCAGTGTATGCCTGGAGCCTTGTGCACTGCCTCATACCTGAAGGTCGGATTTGTCTGGACTTTCCTTGCAGTGTGTGACTGCGTGCATGGGGAATGCAACAGTGGCGTCACTGGGAATGGAAGCTGCACGTGCTATGGAGGCTACACTGGCCCCAGGTGTGACCAAGGTAAATACATTGGTAGCTGCAGAGGGGCTGTTAGAGCTGAACTAGCATATGGGCTTGGATGCATGTGTCCCAGAAGGAGATGGAGGGCAATGAATAACTTGGGAATGTAGGGGGAAGATGATCTGCGCACTGGAGATCTAAACAGAAGAACCAGCTGGGTTTCTGCTCCCCACTCCGTGACAGTGGCCGAGATGTACAATCTCATTGTGCCTTTATTCTTTCTTTGGAAGCCAGATAGATCCTTTCTCCTCTCTAAGCCTTTGGGACCTGACTGCCTAGGCCAGTGATTTAGAGCTGTCTGCACCACTTATATCCCACGGCTTTTGTGCCAGCTCAGCAGCCTCTGGAAACCACGTTTGCCTTCATTTCCAGAGATTTTGTAAGGTAAGTTGTATCTTCCAGCAGTGCCCTGCTTGCTCAAAGGAAAAGTCTCTTTGCTGTGTGATTCCAGAGCTTCCCCTTTGCAAAGGCGTGACATGTGAGGCCAACAGCGAATGTGTGGTAAGGGACGGGACAGCGATGTGTGACTGCAAGCTGGGCTACAGAAAAACTGGGAGCACTTGCCAAGGTGAGCAACTTCCCTGTGACCCTAAATGGTCCCCTTGATTGGAAAAATTTTATTGCAGTGATAAGTCTGGATGAATTTGTTCGCTATGAATACAATACCTACTTCACTGCAGAAGCGTAAGAACCTGGTTTTTAGGAATTCCTTTAAGATTAAGGGCTAAGTTTTTGTCTCTCCTGTCCCTTGATCCTGAAAGCAAGAAATGAATTAGTCACAGGTTCCATCCAGCGCTCCCTTATAAGTACGTACTGAATAGCTGTGACAATGGGAGATTGGTGAATCTGTACCAGTTTAAATAATGAGGCATGTAATTGCAGGATTTTTTCACTGATTTGAAATTTAAGTTTGTGAACAGGTTTTTTTAAAAGAAAGTAAGATGCATGTGATTAGCTAGCTATGGATAGCTCTATTTTTACTGATTTTTGCAGTTCTTGCTGACCAAACTGCAGCTTCATATATCCTCAGATATGTTGGAAATTCAGAAGTGAATCCAAGCATCCTCTGTCACTCACACTTCTGTTACTGAAGTAACATGAAGAATGTGTCATCCCAATTCCTCAGATTAAAAACCCCAAAACATCTGCTGTCTGAAATTAGTTTATTTTCCTGGGAAAGAAGTTTAGTAGTATAAATTCCTCATACTCCATTGTTTCCAGACCTTCTGCATTCTGCTGTGCTGCAGTAAGTGCTGTTTTGAAAACAGAAATCGGTTACTCTCACCTCTCATCTCTTTAATTGCAGCTGAGGATTCTTGTGCTGCTTCTCCATGCTCCCCCTTCGCTGTATGTAAGGTTCTTGGACCACGAAAGTATCAGTGTACCTGCAAAGAAGGATTTCAAGGAGATGGGAAGATTTGCCAGCCCATAAACCCTTGTGTTGACAACAATGGAGGCTGCCCAGAAAACTCAACGATTTGTGTTTACAGACTTCCAGGAGAGGTAGGGACAATAACAGCACATCAGCAACTTTGTAAGGGTCTGCAAAATGGCCAGGTGAGAAGTTCTTCAAATGAGATCACCATCGTGTTGGTCAGATTTGCTCTCCTCACTTTAGATTTTTCGAAGGGAAACCAGAGAGCTCTTTGGTAGGGTGACTTATTGGGTAAGAGATGATGAATGCAACTCTGTAATCACTGTGTTGCCTTCCCTTAGGCGACTTGTGTTTGCAAGCCTGGGATGAGCAGGAGATCTCCTTTGTCTGAGTGTTCTGTATTTGCCAATGATTGCCGGCACTATTTTTGCGACGTGACTTCCACATGTGAAATTAATTCCCAGGGGAATCCTAGGTAAGCTAGTTTAAAGATTACTATTAAGTAAGTTTATCCTGCAGCTAGAATGGAAACTGAGTTTGAATGAGCTGAATTTTAAAGAAACTGAGAGCTACCTGAGGAGAATGGTCCTGAGTCGCCTTTTGAGAAGTGCCTGTTTGTAACAAGCCCATTGAAAGTAGAGTTTCACACCAGTCATTGTCAATTTTGGAATGTGGGTCACAAGATGCTTTAAATCTGGGGTGCCTTCTGTGGGTCTTGTGTGATGTGAACTGGAGATGTAGCTCCCCAAGTTGGTCATAGCAGTAGGATGTTACCAGCTAATAATCAATCATTAAAAGGGGGACGTGTGACTTTTGTTTGCTCACATTTGTCTGCATTTGATTCTGAGGGCTGTCTTTGGCTCTCTTCCCACTCGATCCTGTAAGCAAGAAATGTTGAATGTGTCTTTTGGAAGGGGGAAGAGGGCAGTTGAGGGAAGAAACACCAGACCTCATTTAGTCTTCTGGAGCAAAACACCTAGAAGTTGATAGCCCTTCGATGGGGAACGTTGCCAGATCTAGGATCATTTTGCATAACGGCCTCCCAAACACCAGAGAAAGTTTCACGGAGGATTTTGTGTGTTGCCAAGAAAAGGTGGAGCTTCTCTGAGTGACTGAAGAGGGGAAGAGCAGTCCTATCTCCTTGACCCTTCCTTCTCCAGTGCTGCTAAAGCTGCTAGCGTCCACCTGCTCATTGTGTGCTCCAGGCCAGAACTGAAACACAGTGGCTTCCCTTTCTGAAGATAGGCTAGCAAGGTGCAGGACGCGGTGTTCAGCACAGTCCCTGCCTTAGTATCTCTCTTCCCCAGCAGCTGGCACTCAGCCCTCTGAGCCTGGAGTGATGTCAAATTCCTCCCCAGTGTCGCATGTCTTTGCATCCCTGAAACAGAAAGAGCAGAGACGATACTTGGACAAAACCCAAACGGGAAAAAACATTGTTATCGGCCAGTGATCTTAAGTAGTCTCTGAGTAATGACTATAAATCCGTGTGAATCAGGACAGAGATTTTCACATGTAGATAAGCTTTTCTGGAAAAGTCATTAGCCTGTCTTGGGCCTACATTAAGTCTAAGATGAACCGTAGCTAACTGATGTGCTTGAGCTGGTACTTCTCACTGAAGCTGACAGGTCACATAGGAGCTGTTTGCTAGATTTTCATTTAGCTTGTGGTTCTGATGCATTACCTCAAATTTTCAGGTGCTATAGTGACTTGTACTGACTGAATATCTAGTTAGAAAGGTGTCGTTAAATATATTGTGGCTATCTGTACCTTGAACTCTAGAGCAGATGATCCTTATGTTGATTGTATCTGAGAAAGAATCTTAATATGTCTTTGGGTAGGTCCAAATTTGCTTGCACTCCAGAAGCGTGCATCTTTTTTCCTGTCACTTAATTTAGGCAGAAGTTACTGAGCTCTTACCTACACCCTTAAAACTGGGATTTGTCTTTCAAGTGCAGATACTGACATGTTGTTCTACTCACATTTGTTGAATGTGTTGCAAGCTGGTTTATAATGGTTTGTTATGTTTCATTTCTGTCTCTTAGCTGTGTGTGTAAAGAAGGGGAGATTGGAGATGGGAGAAGTTGCTATAAAGATCTCTTGAGTGAGATAAATCAGCATAATTCACGAGGAAGGTTTGCTAGGAAATTAAACGTCGCCAGCAAAATGTTTGGTAAATGTCTTTAGAATTTGTTTGGGGGATGGAGCAAACGTGGGGAAAAGAGTGTGTGCCTTTCAGTGTAACAGATCCGTTTTGCAGTGAATAGCCTTGGGCTGCAGGATGAACTCCTATTACCAGTCTGGACTGGGAATTGAGGGTAGTGTTGCCAAGAGCGCTGTGGATGAGTATTAGGTATCTGACAGTCCCGGTGAAGGACGTACCATATCTGCAGAAGGAAAAGGTGCCGTGGAGGGGCGTTTGTATCTAACCACCAGTGTGCCTCCACCTGCAGTATCTATGTTGAAGGCTCAGCAATCTTTCAGCGGTCGCTGTGTTTTCTGGCGGCGATGCTGGAGGCTGGTGTGCCATGGGTTCTCCACTTAGTAGAACATCATCTAAGCCCTTAAACAACCTCCTTGCCAGCATGCATGTGTGAGTGGCTATTATAGAGATGAAAAAGCTTTATTCTATGCACCATGGTACTTTCTAAGCAAGAAATTGTTTTGCAAAGCGTAGAAGACTTTTAGAACCCATGTACTGTAAGTATGGGGAGTGATATCCCCAAAGGTTAATTTTTGTCTTACTCTAATCCAAGGAAAGAATGAGAACCCTTTAGATCACGTCAAGGCATATTTATGTTAGATACCTTCTCCAACTCATCCTCTGCACAGCCTTCACTGTCTCCACTAAGTTGACAGGAACATAGAGATTCAGCTCAAAACTCAGCTTAGCTCTTGTGAATTCCCCTCCTTGCTACAGATCAGTGTTGCCAAAACTAATTTTTTGCATGTATTTTCCATAAGGATTTGTGCTGTGGGCAACAGCATGATCTCTGGCTTCCTAACTCCTGTGCAGTGGGACTTAATACCTAATGACCTTTGTTGATGGGCTATTAACGGTTGAGTGAAAACTGATAACTGTGTATTCATAGTGTGCTATCAAGAGGTATTTATTCTCAATAAATCCTGATGACACCCAAAAGTTAGTTGTTTGAAGGGAAGGAGAGAGGGCACTTGGCTCAAGATTAAAGTAGTAAGCATGTGGAAGCAAAATTATTATGAATATTCTGCAAATCTCAGCGGTGATTCGAAGTGGACCAAAGTCACCAGCTTTCATTCAGAAATCTTGTGGGCAAGTGCTTACAATGAACAGCAACCAAGCTGGGCTGTGTCAGCAATACCAAACTCCCTCTGTCCCCTTGTAAACAAGTGCCAGTCACTTGCATCACGCCAGAAAAGTGTAGATTGATTTGTGCTGTTAACAAGAGGAATAATTATTGCTGGAGTTAAACCATATAACAAGTAACTACTTCATGTTTGCACTCTTTTTACAGTTTCTGGTTGCTCAGTGTTGCTGACTAAATATGGGCCTTTCACAGTCTTTGTACCATCCCTTCTTCCGATTCATGATAGAATGGAATTTAACGTAAGTTTTCTTGGTTTTAGCAAGAAAATTTTTGCTGTCTTAGAATTCTTTCCAGCCTGAGTTCTGCAGCCTCCAGAATCTGACTGACACATGAGAGAGAGAGGAACTTTGGAAGGCAGTATTTGTAGAAGTAATCTCTTGGGAAGACACTTCATTGTCTGGTTAAGTTGCAGTCTCATAGAGGATGTTACATCGTTTGCACTATTTTTAAGACCTCTGTCTCTTCACTATTGACAGAGTTTCTTTGTTTTTATTGTCAGGAAGTGTAAGTTTTTCTGGACATTTTTCATTTAAAGCTCGGACCTCCTGTGTGTGATTAGTCTCAAAACTTTAGGTGGCTTTTCACTACTTGAGGGTGGGGTTTTCAAGAAAGGCTGACATTTGCATCGAAGTATTGGATTTTGGGCCTGTGGCCATAGATGTGGGTATGATGTCAGCATCTTGAGAAGAGCTCATTTTATTCCTGGGCACAGCAAGGATGGCAGGGCTGGAGAAAACTGCTGTGGGAGATGGGAGTTTCAGAGTTCTAGGCTTCAGCAAGTAGGTCCTGCAGGTCATTTTATTATTTTATTTGTTTTTAGTTAAATTGTGTTAACTTGCAGTAGTTTTTGAACAGTTAAGCCCACAACCAGGTTATCCAGCATTAGGGTGAGAAGGTATGTAAGCTCTTTTCCCAGAAGAGAGCTAAAAATCAGCATGCATGAGGTACAAATGCAGCTCATCCAGCAGGGATTTTAATTGCATGCTAGGCAAGGTGCCTGTTGTGTTTCAGGTGGGAGCTAGCTTGCAGCTAGTGCTGGGATAAGAGAGGGTAATTATCTTAAAAAAACCCCAGATTGACCAACCCCATTTGAACATTACTTTTCCAACTGGTTTAGAAATATCATTCTTCTGCTTAGGGAGCAACTCCTAACCTACTAATGCCAGGGACGTTAGCTGTCTCCTACTACCTTGTTGAGCAGAGGTTTCCACTAACATGAGTCAGGCCCTGTGTCTAGGTCATCATGCTAACTTTGGCTTCATAGAAAATACATCATGAAAGGCCCCTGAGGTATCTAGCCTTCCTGTTCTCACAAGGGTCAGCTCCACCTAAATCAGTATTGACAGAGGATTGTCTTAAAAAACACCAGTGATGGAAATCCCAGAAAAAGAAGGAAAGAAAGTAAATGTAAATTCAGCAGCGTAGACTACCTACATGGTCCAACATAAATAAAGATTGTCTATGGGGAGCTTCAGCAAGGTCAGTAACGTGGAGCGTGCAAGGATAATTTTTAAATTGTCCAAGTCCAATAGGTTTCTGTCTAGGGGATTCCTCTAAAGTCACTTGCAGGTTGATCAGTCTCCCTGTGTTTGAATGTGTACACAAAGAGAAGCAAAAGGTTTGCCACAGTGCTACTCCAGTCAACCAAAATGAAGAGGGAAGCTCAATCTTGTATGCTGAGAATGTCTCTGTGTGTTAGCTGGGAGAAAGGTAATGTTATGGCTCTTTCAGTAAATGAGGTTCTTGAAAGAATGTGTCATTTATCTTCTTTCTGTGGTCTTTATTCCTCAAAGGACACCACTGCTGAGCATCTGTGCAGAATGCACATTGTTCCTGGACTGCATTTGATAGAAGACATGGTGAAAGCCAAGACTCTGTGGACCTTGTCAGGACATCAGCTAACATTCAGTAGCCAGGTAAAGGATCTCCTGTACTCAGATCCTGGACCGCTGCTGTCATGTAGGACAGACTGAAGCTTTGGCATAGTTTCCTTGGTGCACTTTCTTAAGCAGAAAACCTTTTTATTTAATCAGCCTGACTGCAATCAGAACAAGCTCATTTGTGGAGTCCAAAGTAAAGTGATTTAAGACTGGACACCTCAAGCAACCACCTCTGCCATCTTGCAGACAGCCAGTTAGCCAGAATCTGACTTGTGAATGGTCTTTCCTTGGTCCGTATATATGGAGAAGAGACCTTTTTCCTACACCGTTAGCAGTGACAATATGCATGTGGCTGACATGGAAGAGGCAACAAAGTCTCGTGCTTGGACACAGCCACATGCAGAATATTTTCTCTTCCATTTCCCTTTTCCCTTCTTTCCATTTTATTTTTCTTAGCCGTCCTAGCAGAGTTTTTCATCATTGTGTTCTGATACGGAAGGCTTTTTTTCCCTTTTCCTTTTTTCAGTTGACTAATATTTTCCAGCTTCCCCTGTTCTCTCTCCATCCTGCACTTTTCCTGCATGCATGCTCTCAGCTGCCCAAGGGAGAGCCGTGTGTTTCCTCTCTGAGGATCCAGCCTTGGCCTTGATGTCTAGGTCGTCATACATGCAGCCTGCATGCATCAAAAGGACAAAGCACTCTCTGGAGCTGGGGAATCCGAACTGAGCTTGTCGATGTCCTTTTAAATTTCTTTCCTGTTTGTTTACTCAGGGGCCTTTTGATCTGGGAAGTCTGCCCTCCCCTTCCTTTGTTTCAGGCAGAATCCTCAGTGATGGGAACTGAAGTTCAGGGCTGGGAGGAGCAATTCAAGAAATGCACGTAGTGAAGTGAAAAGCACCCGGAAGTTGTGCTTGCCTGAACTTGGATCATGGCTGCAGCACCAATACCTCAGTGCTTGGTTTCTAGGTTACCCTTGGAACACCTCCATATGCCCAGTGCATGGTTGTATACAGTATGGAAGGACCAGACATGTGCCTTAGAATTCAGTGAGCCTGAGTGGTTTGGCTTTGTTATGAAAACTCCTTGTTGGCATTATGAGCCAATAAAAGTTGCAATCAAAGGTGTAGTTCCAGGTTTGCCTCCAAATTCTGTACTCCGGTGCCTAGGAAGCACTGTGCCTCTCTCCTTGTACTTGGCAGACTGATGCAGCAGCTGCTTGATGGTCAGTGCACCTTTTGTCATCCAGAGCTGGGACCAAGCATTGTTCACACTCAGGCAAACTTAATTCTAGAGCTAACTGACCCAGATTAGGTGTTCTTTCTGTAGTAAGACTTAAAAGTACCCCTCAGGATCAAAATACTACCCAAACTCTAGCAGAGATGGCATGTTTGCCTTACAGCTAGGCCACACCTTAAATGTACTTTTTCCAGAGTAACTCTGCTTGTGCAAGACCTTGCACAACCAGCTGAAGACCTTGTTGACCTGTAAGCGGAGAGCACTGAAGGGAACAATGATTTATAGATCTATCATGATAACACAGATATACCACAAGAAAATAACTTTCTATTGCTTTCCAGGCGTACATCAAATTTCGATATCAGGATCTGCCGGGGGAACTGTACAATGTTTTGCAGTCAAACCTACCAGCGGCCAATGGGATCATGCATATCGTTAACACCCTAAGGAAAAACACTAGTGCTGACAACCTCAGAAACCCACAGGTACACAGACATTTGTATTTATTCTGGTTGATGGGACAGCAGAATAAACACTTGAAAAAAATTATCTATTTTCATCATTAAACTTCCAAAGCAATGGGCTTTTTTTTAAAGAGAAAAGGCAATTTATTTTGTTTTCATCTCCTGGTACGGCCTGTTAGGCACTGTTATGTCAGCATACCATTAAAAGCAGCAAATAACACTGCATAAGCTATGTGCAGACCTTGCAATGATGCCTTTGCAGTGCTTGGAAGAGCAGAGAGCTCTACTTTCATGAGTAAGGTCACTCCCTTCATAGCAAATGAGCTCTTTTGCAGTTGTACCTTACAGAATATGTATCTTACGGGATAAATGTTAAAAAAGCATTTTTCAGATAAAAATCAAGTTAAGATTTTCTTTAAGTGTTTTTTTTTAAGGTTTTTCTTTTAAGTACTGCATTTTGAAATTATAATGAAAAAAATGCCTTTGCATTAAAATTATTTAAAATGAGGACAAATAATTATTAGACTTTTACATTTTGAAATCATGTCTTGAATTTAAGACACTGGTTCAAGTTCTGCTAAGCACTTTTCCCTGTTATCTGGGAGAAGTTTTTGCTATAGCTACTATATTGCTATGCCTGAGCATTTATATATTGTTTCTATATGCAGAAAGCAGGGCCTGCTACTTCCTACCTCCTTGCAAAAAAATTACTCATAGAATGACACAAGCTTTTGGATTTGGTAGGATTTCACTTACTTTTTGCACTTACTTTACACCATTGTAATCAATCTGTCAAAACAACCAGACTGCATAATATTGTTGTATTTTGTGTGTTTAAAAACCAGCTGGAGCGTTGTATTGAGTGTTAGCATCTCTTTAGCTGAAGGGATCTGAGGATGTTGGATCAACTGTAAAAGTTCTGGGTGCTCAGATGGATTTGATTGTGGCCATCGCTGATGTTGAAGCCTGCTGTCACTTAAGATGCTCTCGGTCTTATGACTTCCGTGAGGATGTTTTCCAAAAAAGAGTGTCTGCAGTGCAGAGGGGAAGCTCAACCCCTGTGTTTCTGTGCTCAGGTACCTGCAGGGAAGGGTTTGCAGCTATTCTGGGATGGCAGGACAGTAAGAGAGCTCCCTGCAGAGCTTGTCTCTGGACTCCAGACATCATCTTCCTTGTGATGCTGGTTTTGCAGTGAAGGCTGGTGATCACATCAGTAATTTTTGGCATCAAATCCTTTTGTATATTTAGAAATAACATTCTGTGCCTCTGCATGTTCTACAGGAAGTACTTTCTGCCAAAAAAGCATGCAGATTCCTGCAAGTAAAGGTCAGACAAGTCCCTTCGCAAGATTTCATACTTGAAGGGACATTCTTTCTGTTACCTTTGTCCTCATGGGCAGTGTAGTAAAAACGCAGGCATCTCTTTCCTCCATGTTTTCAGGAATATGCATACATATTGTATTTTCTCAGCATTGGGGCTCATTTGCAGGCGACAGAACTTGAACTCTTGTCCTCAAGGCACAGGGAGACTTGAGATGACAGAGCAGCTCCACTACCTGCTGACCTGGAACTAATTTGTATATTGCTGGAAGCAGTGTGTCTCTAGTTTTAATGAGAATGAGAAATTGCTTCTTTATTAAATTTCATCTATAGATGGGAGTAGGAAAACAGAAGGGTGCTCAAGTGCATGGTACCTTGGAAAATCTGGTTTCTGGTGCATGTGAAGGAGTTTGTGCCTATGTTTCTGCAGGCTCAGTCCTTGCTAGGCCAACTGGCCAATACAGTGGTTTTTGAAGACTTTGAGGATGACGGTCTCCTGCAGATCTTTACGTGCAAACCACAAACATCAACTTTTTTTTCCTCTTTATATCTTCTTGCAGAAAACCATTGGTGAGATCCTTGCTTCAATGGAGATCTTCAGTAGATTTGAAACTATACTGGAGGTAAGCATGTTTGTGTCTGCCCCAAGAAGGTGTGGTGTTGCTGTGGTTTTTGTGGGATTTTTGAATAACATTCAAATATATCTCAGTGGTTTGGCTTTCTTTCTCTATCTTCTTCTGTGCCATTTCTTATTTTGTGTATTTTGTATAAGCAAATGTAATGCTTATACAAATCAGATTTTTCATATCGATAGGGAATCTGGCACAAGCAGCAAGCACACATGCCTCTTTCCCATCTGCTTCCTACCTCCCTTTCTCCTCTTCCCTGGAAGTTTGTTCTTCTAAGAATGTTTAGTTCTTGACGACTGTCAGGACAAAGAGGGAAGGTTTCATGACTGCCCATGCCCAGCTAGATTGTAGATACCTGGTTTTGGAGTGTAGATCTCTAAATAAAAGTAGACCTCAGGTTATAAAGCCTGAGGCTGCTGCCCAGGATTTATTTAGTTAGTATTTTTACTAGGGACAGACTGATTTTCCTTTTACCTCCATCAGAGTCATCTGGATCTGCTCTAGCATTGCTCACAACAATCTTGGCCTGCCAGTTTTCAGCTCTGTGGCTATTGATGGTTTACAAAATTCCCTAACTGCGATTGTGATTATAGACTTGATTCTTTTTTTTTCTTCTCTTCAAGCAAAAAGATACAATTTTAGTCTCTGTATATGTCCTTGTGTGTTTAAAGCACACACATTAGCTGCATTCACACCAGTGGCTTCATTGTCCAAGCTGCGTTTTTGTGGCATTTATGCCTCTGTTACATTACATACCTATCCTTGATGCCCAGTTGTCTCTTGTATGTGTTTGATTTTCAATTGCTCTACCTTTAGTGGGTTACTTAGGGTTTCCTCTCCCTTCCTGATAGACCCCTCTCACTAACTCATGCTGGATTCATGATGAAATCTTTTATTGTTTTTGCAGAACTGTGGCCTGCCTGCGATACTGGATGGACCAGGTCCCTTTACTGTATTTGTACCCAGCAATGATGGTGTGGATAAGTTGAGAGATGGAAGGCTTATTTATCTTTTCACAGAGGTGAGAGCTCAGAGTACTTTAAGACATCCTGGGGTAACTGTGTTGCACTAGGATGTGCGGGATGGCTTGTGCAATGTGTCTGGTCATTGCTGGAAGTTGTTCTTCCTGGGAATGGCTAAGCCATGTCTCTGTTTCTGTAAGGCTTTGGGAGAAAAGTGAATACTGATGGAACCTGCAGTGAGAAATACTGGCTTTCTTTCCTCACCCCAGCTTTGGGTAGGGGACAATGAAGCAACTTATTTGCCAAGTGAATTCACTGCTATAGCACATTGGCGGTGTCAGTCATTGGATAAAAGACAATGTAGTTGCCTCCTCTTACTCCTGAGCTTTGAAGGGGTATGTAATTTTTATGTTCTCTTCTTTCCTTAGGGCATAAATAAGCTTCAGGAACTTGTGAAACATCATATCTACAGTTCAGCAGCGGTAAGACAGGCAGCTGTAATTCCAGATAACTGGGGTCCCTCGGGCCAGCGTGTTATCAGCCATGCTGTTTAGTGTAGAGGTCGGAGTGTTGATGACTTCAGCTGCTACTTCTTGGACTTGCCCTGGAGAAGCAGAAATGTGATTCAGGATCTGATGAGATAAAATGTTTACCATGAGAGTGGTTGCCAAAAGGGATAGCTTGTGCTCTTATATCACGAAAATCCTAGGAATAATGCTGCTCCTTAGTTGGATGGTCTTTACAATGAAAATATGTGCAACAGAGTTTGCTGTAGGCAAATGCTCTCTTGTTATCACTTTAATTTGTTAAACTATTAATCAGGAGTGTACCTAAATTATGAACTCTCCAGCCTACATTTTCCCTAAAAAACGAATAGCAGCGATACAAAACTTATAGCTAGACAAAGGATTGGTCCAAACTCCCTGCTCCCCTCTTTCCTTGGGCTTCACCAGTGGCTAAAGTTAGAGATGGAAAATTGGTGCAAGTGAGCCTGTGATCTGACCCAGTACTGCCAATTCTTGCACCCAGATTCCTGTGTACTGCAATGGCAGGGTAAACAAAATCAGTACAGTACATCAGCAAGACATTTTCCCTTATACAGTAAACAAGAGGAGTGTTTGAAGTTAGACACAAAACCTGCGGAGGAAGTGAATACTCAAGTATTATGGTACAATGTCATGTCCTTCATTAAGAAATATCAATATTATTACATTTGAGAAGCAAGTGTCAGTTTGTGTGATTTTCCTGATTCCCATCGAGAAAACTAGCAGCACTTTGATAAAACAGTGAAGTATAGTTTTGCTTGCAGTTGATGAATAGCAACATGGTGACAAGTTGAGCTACTTTTCGTAACCTGTTGGACACAAAAATAAAAATTGTCACTTCTCAAATCATGAAGTCTCAGTACAGTAGCTGCAGTTTACATTTTTTCTGCCTTTCGACATAAGGTTATTTACTAAGTCGAAGTATGTTCTCTATTATGCTTCTGGCTGAGCTTTCATTGTTTATTGAATATGTACTGGAAAATCTCCTTATTAGTCTGACCCTATATGCAGCTGTATTAGCAAGAGATACTCTTAGTGAGACCTGATTTCAGCTGTGCTGGCCTGGTACCTCCACAAGGAATGGAAACCAAGGCTGCTGCCACCAGCACCGCTGTGATATGGCAAACAATTCAAAGTCCTGGGTTTCCCTCTGACCCATTGTTTGTGTTTAAGGTATCTTGTGGAATGTAAATGTTAAAGTCAAGTCCCCTTTAGAAGGTTAAGTGGTGGGAATCATGGAAGGATTCTGTAAGCCATACTGAAATGACGCTGCTCTTTCATACTGTCCCCTTATGTTTTTATTTCAGCTGACTGTAGAGAAACTGATGATGATGCCACACATTGTTACTATGGCTAACCAGATACTTACCATCAGCATCAGTGCAGATGTAAGTATGAATCAAAACCCGTTTGGGCAAACCCTCCTGTGCTAGGAGAAAACCTGGATGTGTTTCTGAACAATGTGGTTTCAGCCCATCTCTGCTTCCTCCTCTACTTAAAAACACTAGACTTGAATGAGGCCACTGAGTGAGTTTGCTTCTTATCCCACCTGTGCCTCCATTAAGAAGCATGACCATTAGTGTGGTTGCACTTGGTGTTGTGTACCCTCTGTTTTCTGCACTGGCTTTATGTCATTGATACAGTCTAATGAGCTAAAATGCAGATAAATTATTTGTGTTTCTGCATCAGGGAAGAATTCTGATGGATGAATCAGGGATCCCCTTAAAAATGCGAGACATTGTGGCATCAAATGGTATTATTCATACCTTGGATGGCATCTTCATCCCTCCTTCAATAATTCCCATTTTGCCTCACAGATGCAATGAAGAGCAACATAAAATTGTGACGGTAAGTCAGCTTCTCCCATTCTTATGCTAGTGGTTGCTGTAGACCCCACACTGGCCTGGAGGGACAAAAGCAGGCTGTGGAAATTGCATCTGGGAAATGTGTTCTCTCCGAGAGGCCCCCTGACGTGAACTTAGGCAGTGTCAGTACCGTCAGTGCTAGCACTTGGCACTGCTTTCCTGGCAATCAACATGTGTTCCTTGTAGGCTGTTGTTCTTTCCTTGCACCCATCCTACCTTTGATCAGAAATACATTTGCCTTTTCATAAGGCTTTATGGGATCTTCTTCACACCATAGTTGCTAACTCAGCTGACATGCTTTGTGCCCGTCATCATCAGCACTGGTCTCCTGGAGTCTGCACAGGAAGCAGCCATTCAGTAGCAGGAGCTACAAATGTTGTGTGATACTCTCACCTGAATGGTTTTGTATACCTTATTTTAGGTGCTTGCTCCCCAGTTTGATCGTTGGTAGGTTACTGAAGAAAGATTAGGCTCTGAACAGGCAAGAGGTACCTGATTTGGAGAGACACAGTTAATCCCAAGTGATCAGAGGGTCCACATAACTTGCTGATTTAATGGGGCCTGCTGTGTGGCTGCCCAAAGTGTTTTCCAGCATAGCTGCATGTCTGGTGGTGGATAGACTCACAGGGTGGAGACAGACCCCATCCTGCAGTCAGGTGCAAGCATCTCCTCAAGACAAAGAAGTCACTTAAATAAAGTGATAAACTCACCCCATTTCAGAATGTGGAAACTCCCTCCTAGGAATGTTTCTGATACATGTTGTGATGTTTTGGATATATACTGGGAGCAGTAGGTCTGTAGCATTCTTGGCATGGGGGATGGGTTCCTTTGAGAAGATTAAGTTTTCCCGTCTTGTTTTCATAACAGGGCTCTTGTGTTGATTGTGATGCCCTCAACAACAGCGTTTGCCCACCTGGCAGCAGAGAAATGGTAAGTATTTGTGGTCATTTCCCTAATTCCTTCTTTGCATTATGACACACAGACACACTGATAGTTTCTAACCCAAGCCACTTTCAAATAAATGGAGAGCAGGAAAGGCAATCGGTAAAGATGCTTGTTAAGAGGGTATATACTCCCCGCACAACCATGCTCTGTGATCCCAGACTGTCACCCGCTAGCTGCTCTGTGCTCTTTCTTATTCTGAAGTCTGCTGAATCGTTGGAGAGAGCTGTGAGACAGTCAGGGCTAAATGATACTGTAGACTTGCAGCTTTTGGCACTTCTGCTCTCTCAGGCACAGCTTTCCTGCTTATATGCTGAGTCCGCCAGTTTCTCCAGACTTCTAGAAGCAAGCCCAATTCCACTAGTACTATCCAGATACTACTACTTCTATCACAGCCAGAGAATCACAAGCTTTCTGCACTGCAGAGAGGGAGAAACTACTTGTTCTTGGTCTGTGCTCCCTGTTGATGCAGGGATGACCAGAACTAGCTGAAGGTGGAGTAAGGAGGAGGGGGCTGGGTGCTGGTGTTTGAGTTATCCAGTGCTGAGTTTATCAGAACAGGAAATCCCCATGTGAAGGCCAGGCCCAAGATATTGTTTGTGAAAGCCAGAGAGGTCTACACGACTGTTAGCTGTTGGGTGTCCTCTGAGAGATCTGACTTTCATGGGAACCTGCTGATGCGGTTTCAGCATGAATGTCTGAAGCAGAACTCTGCAAAATCACTAGTCACTCATTTTCCTCTCTGATTGAGGAGGTGAAGCCAGAATCATCTGGGGCCTGAGTCTAACTCCATGACAGCTCACTGAACATAGTTCCAAAATTATTTTTAGTCCTTTCCCCTCTCTCTCTGTTTCATCTCCCTCTCTCTCTCTCTCTCTCTCTCTTATTACCCCTCTGCCCCACTCTCCCTCCCTCCTGCCTTTCCCTCTCATCTCCATTCTCTTTCCTCGCCTCATTCTTGCCCTCTATTTCTGCCCCTGCCCTTTTCTCCTCCTTGTCTCCTCTCCCTCCCTTCCTCCCCATCTCCCCCTGCTCTCACTATCTTCCTCATCATAGACACTGTTATTAGAACAAAAAGGCAGCACCTTGGCTCAGACCTGGGGATTGCTGGGAGCAAGAGGAAGCCGCCATGTGCCTTCCTTCATGATAGGCATCCGTAATGGTATCTTGCTCACCTTAGCTCCTCTGTGAACTTCCTGAGCTCAGAGATAGGCATAGTTGCTCTCTGCAGCAAAAAGAGCAGAAGGGAAGGTTACAGTGCTGATGACTTTTTTTTGGTACAGGAACCAACGCTAAAAATCCATGATCCGCAAGGCCTGAATGTCCTGAAGAAGGGGTGCGCCAGGTACTGCAATCAAACCATCACGGTGAGTGTGATGGAAGACTGCATTCCCTTTGAAAGGAGCTTTGCTCTTCCTCATTCATCAAGAAGAGCTCTGACTCCTTGAGCTGAGACCGGGCTGGATGGGAGCAAAAGAAAAGCTGTCCCATGCAAGGGCTGTCCCCAGGACCGTCACATGAACTGGCTGCCTGCTTTTTCTTTGGCAAACAGAGAGAACACAGGGTACTAACCTGCTGCAAATGTTAGAAAGCAGCTTAGTTAAACCTGAGTACCATAAATAAATAAAATAGAGCACACCAGTCGCAACCAGCCAAGCTGGAGGAAGCCACAAGACAAGTGGTGCAGTGTTAGCTGTGGCACGCTTTCTCTGAGTGCCCTGGTTTTAGCATTTCTCCCAGAGGAAGCTCAGCACAGGGAAAGTGCCGTAAGATGTGAAGTGATTGCATCCTGTTTATCAAACGTTGTCAGATGGCTCGGGAAAGTCGCTCTTAGCAAGTTTATGGACCTCATATCTGTCTGCAGCTCCTGAGCTCTCACAGTGCTAACTCTATGGAATGATTTGTCGGTGTCTCAATAAATACTGCTGATTGTTTATCTTGTGATTGTTCTTCCGTTGGTCAGTTGTGACAGGGCCTGTGATCCAGGACTGCTACATCCCTCCAAAGGAATGCAGTCCTCGGCAAAGATAAAGTAGAACTGAGTGGGCCAGCACTATTAAAGAAATAAAACCTCATAGAAAACATGGACCTTATTTGTTGAAGTCAGAGAGCAGAAAATAGTGATTTGTTCTGAGAATAACAGGCTGTGAGCAGAAAGAGGGGGTGTTACCAAAAAGTAATTTAGGGGCAAGTGCTGCTAGAAACACATGCCAAGTGAGACAGTCCATTTTGGTCCATGGCAGAGGAGGACCAGGATTTCAGAATTATAAGGGCAGGGTGACTCCACGCAATTCCTATTAAGTCACGTCATACTTTACCAATTTTGCTTTTGTTTCAGAAACCTGGATGCTGCAAAGGATTCTTTGGTCCAGACTGCATGCCATGCCCAGGGGGATTTTCCAGTCCATGCTATGGCCGGGGAAATGTAAGTATGAAAGACCCTGCTGCCTTGCAATGAGCAGTTGAGACAGTGTGCTTAGAGAGTGTAGTTGTAGATGAGTGCAATTCAGAGTTTGTGCTCCAGGGCTAAGCCCACAGCAGCGGCAGCAGAAGATCCAGGGAGAATGGCACGTACTCAGTGGGTTTTCTGTCTTGAGCCCTAATGTGAATCATGACATGGCAGTTAGGGACAGCTCTGGATATGTGGGATTTTGTATTACTACCACCACTCTTCAAAGTTCTGGATTTTACTAGGAGTATCGAAGTGCCTTTGATAGATATCAACACCTTAGCTTTCCTGAGCTTCAATCACTTTGTTTTTATTTTCCTTCCAGTGTAGTGATGGCATACAAGGGAGTGGCAGCTGTCACTGCTTCGAAGGTTTCAAAGGAATAGCCTGCCACATCTGTTCAAACCCAAACAAGCATGGCGAGAACTGTGACGAAGGTTGGTGATTCTGATAGAGAGACTAGAGGAAAATGTAGGGCAAGGATATAGTGCAGGTTCACATATCCTGGATTGCCTTCTGGCGAGACCAGCGTCATGAAAAAAGTGACAGAAATGTCCCATGGGTGTCCCTTCGAACAACAGGGGAGAAAACGTGGCTGATATGACAGTGGTGATGAGGGTCTTGGAAACATTAGCCAAATATAAGTGTCAGACTTTGATTTAAATCTCTCCTGCTAGGAAAGAAAAGACAGTGACAAGGACCTTAAGCTTGATAGTCTGAATTTGAGCCTGGCTTTACAACTTATAAAAAACATGGACCCAAGCAGTCACAGGATTTGTCCCCTGGCCAGGTTTTGAGTTATGATGGATGTGTCTTAGCAGACGTCCCTCTGTCAAGAACAAATGGGATGATCATGTGGTGTCACAAGAGGTTGTGAAGGAAAGTGGGGGATCTACAAAATGCCATCACTGTGGTAGATTCCGGACTTTTGGTAGTTACTGACCTTACTCCTTGTACCTGACAGATTGTGGCTGTGTCCATGGTGTCTGTGACAACAGGCCTGGCAGCGGCGGTGTGTGTCAGGCCTGGTCCTGTGAGGAAGGCTATAGTGGGAAATTCTGTGACAAGATGTCCAGGAACTGTGGCCCGAATGGACTGTCCCAGTACTGCCACCAGAACGCTGTCTGCAGCCTCAATGACACAGCAAGGTCAGTCTTTCCAGCATATACATTCAGGAGGGCACACTGTCACTGTACAGGCACGCAGTGACTGTGAGGCTGCCAGCCCTGTAGTTGTGCATACATGTCTGCATACACAGCCAACCTGCTAGAATTTGAAGTCCAGTTCTCGCTTGCTTGAGAGGCTCAAACTGCCTTTTTGCTCTCTGCTGCCTTTCAGAAGGGGCTGTTCTATCTGTGTCCCTTTTGTGCTTATACTTTTAAGGTGCATCTGCATGGATGGATATGAAGGTGATGGATTTTCCTGCCAGCCCATTGATCTGTGCAGTCAGCCAGAACGAGGAGGCTGTTCACAGAATGTAAGTGTGGTCAGACCGATGAAGCGTGGAGAAGCAACTCCTATCAATCAGAGCAGGGATCCAGGACTCCTAGGACTCTTACACATTTTGTGTGCTAACTTTCCCTGTCTGTAGGAAGGGGTGGAATAACAGGTACCTTTGCACAGCCATCATAAGGATGTCAGTCATTAGGGTTGGTGCCAAAATGCGACACCCCAGGGAGAATTTGGCTGGTTTGCACCAGGTATTTTAGCAGCTACAGAGATTAGCTGTACAGAGAGTTTTTGGTTTGTATTGATTTTCCCCTCAAGTTCTTCTAATGTCTGTTAATTTCTCTGTTGCTGTGTTCAGGCTGTAGCTTAGCTGTAAGCTCCAACTCATATTTCTGGTAACTGTCAACACCACATTATTATCCTTTCAACACCACATTATTATCTTGTAGTGCTTTATGATGGAAATGACTGCCAAATGGTCAGACCTCATCATAGTTTAGATCCCTCAGTGAGAGGAACACACTGGGCCGTGTAGAAGGAAATAGGATGGCACTGGGTACAAAGTCGGCCTTTCCTGACAGAGATCTGCCCTCCGTCATTGACTCCATCCCGCATATACAAGGAGGAAATTGTGGTCCTCCTCTTCAGGGAATATTTCTTCTGTAATGGAAGAGCTTTGCAGGATGGTAGGGAATGCTCTGGGAGTTCTGAGCCACCCCAGACACAAGTGTCTGCCTCTCTGAAAACTGTCAGTTTTTCCAGGATCACTTTATTATGAAGTTGTTTAGGACTTCTCTGAAGAAGATGCTTCTGCTCCCCACCCCTGGTGCTGGAATCAGAATTGGTCATTCAGAAACTCCCCACAGTCTGATGAAGGAGATTTGTTGCTGTATTTGCACTGCACTCCCTCCCTTCTTCTGCTGAGTGTAATTCTTTTTCTCTCCCTTCTCCTGGAGGCCCTGTGCACCAGTACAGGCCCTGGCACCGCCACCTGCCAGTGCAACACGGGCTGGACCGGGGACGGGAAGGCCTGCGTGGCTATTGACAACTGCATGCTGGAGAGCAGAGCGAACTGTCACATCAATGCCGACTGCGTTTATATCGGCCCCGGCCAGGTATGATCAGTGCTAAGCAGTCTGATGGTGGTAACATTTCCTAAGCTGCTCTGAGATAGCCTGGGATCACCAGAGGTAGAAATTGGGCTGGAGCCTGCTTGTCTGCTGCCAGAAACACTGCCTGCAGCTAAAACCACACAGTGTACTTGCAGGAGGTGAGATGCACTGATGTGTTTGAGGCTGTTGCTCTACTCTGAAACTTCCATGCAGAAAAGGGAAGAGACTACACTCCATGGCACAGCTTGGCATCAGTTGCTGTGCCCCACTTGTTCTATATCATGGCATTATCTCTAGGCAATGCAAAAATATACGGAACAGTGTGTTTAGATAATCCGTGGAGGGAGCTGGGCTGACAGTTGGGCATCTTGAGGTAGGAAAAAGGCACACAGAAGTGACTTCTCAGGGTGCTGCTTCTCAAAATGTTTCTCCTCACTGAGCCAGGAGAGCATTGGACAATGTGCTGGAAAAGGGTGCCAAATCTTTAGCAGGTTTCAGTGAGGTGAAGTTTGCAGGTGCTTTCCTAGCTATCCTGAAAGTAGGAAGCTTTGGTATTAACCCCTCTTCTCTTTCTGCGGTTCACTAAGTCTGTGTCATTCCCTGAAAAGCTGGAAATAAAGATGGAAACTATCATGTTCAAGTGACCCTCCCACAACCAAGCAGCGCTCGAGTAATCAGTGTGTGTGCTGTGATAGAGAGTGATGCCCTGCTAATACCTTCACATTTCCAGGTTGTGAGAGACCAGGAAGAAAACTTGGGAAAATAAATTAAGAATAGGTTTTGCTGCCTTCAGCCTTTTTTGGATAGGAAATAAGGACCTTCTGGTAGGTCTATAAAACTGAAATGTCTCCTTCTTGCAGAGCAATTGTGTCTGCAAGAGGGGTTATGCTGGAGATGGCTACAACTGTGATGCCATCAACCCGTGCCTCATGGACAATGGTGGCTGCCATGACTTGGTGAGTAGCTAAAGTGCTGTCCCAAGGCAGGCATGGCGGTGGAGTTTTCTCTGCTCCCTGACAGAGGTTTTTCAGCCATGGTGGTGAAAGAATTGCGAAGATTTACATTACATCATCTTATTGGGATGCCACTGAGATGTTACAAAGCTTTGGTCTCTGATTTATCCAGGCAGATCCTCTGTTTTTTCGAGTTCACACAAGCAGAGCCATCACCTAGGCTTTGCTGGGGTGGGATATAACTACAGTGCCACCATAAAGGAAACGGGAGGAAGGTGCTTCGGGGTGCTCCACTAGCCCAGGCCGTAGGAGGCCAGAATTCAATTCCTAGATAGGTGTTAACAGCACATAACCTGTGTTTGCTCTCTAATATCTTCTGTCCTTGTATTTGCAGGCTACATGTGTACCCCTTGGAGGAGGAGAGAGATCCTGCACTTGTCCTCAAGCCTACATGGGGGATGGCATGACATGCTATGGGGACATTCTAAAAGTGAGTAAAAAGTAAATGAGGTCTTCTTGAGATTGGAGAGAAATGGCTCTGCTCTTCCTTTCCTTTTCTCTGTTACCTGAGTTGGCTCCTTCTCCCAGCACCAGCCTGACGGCACAGCAGTGTGTCTGCCTAAGGCCGCAGAGACAGAACTGGTGCCAAGGCCAATGTGTTCATGAAACCATTGGCAATAACTCTAAGCTGCTTCACCCCAGTCTGTCCTGTGCAATAAGTCATTTTTTTTCTTGTTTGGGAACTTCTTGTCAGAGCTGCTAGGCCCTTTTTCTGTCATTAGAAATATCAGTGACCACTATGGATTCAGTCCCTGTCCCTGGTAAACATGAGCAATTGCAGATGAGTTGAAAGGAGTTTGTTTCTTTTGATGGCTGGAGTGTGGTTGTAGGAGTGCCCATCCCTCCCCATGATACACAGTACCTGTAATGGTTGTAAGGTGAGAGAGGAGTGACTGTGTCATGATTGCCAGGTCTGATATTGCAGAGGGCTCCTTTCTCCCACCCTGGGTCTCCCAGTCCTGCAAAACCAGTGGTCAGCAGGGGTAACCCTTCTGTTGTTTCTGTTTGGAAGGAGCTGGCGAGGAATTCCCACTTTGCAGGCTTCTACGACTGGCTTAAGGTAAGAACAGCCATGCATGAGTAAGTTTGGTGGAAGTGAAGTCTCTGTGAACACTGGTGCTAGAGAAACTCCATTTATCCTTTTCATTAGAGAAAAACGAAACAACAGCAAAGGAGAAATCGTTACAGGGCAGGTGTGTAGAACAGCTCTGGAGTTTGAGATAGACTGGGGGTTGTGAGGGTGTTCTGGGGGCCTTGTTTCTAGCACCGGAGGAAGCTGGGGCTGTGTTGCACTTAATTTTCATGGTTGTATCATCCGTATCTCCTGGCTGTCATAAAACAGCACAGAAGAAAAAGAAAAAGGGGCAGCATTACCATAGCAGTTTTTCAGAAAAGCATGCTTTGAGAAGTTAGACCGTATGTTTGTTTCTTTTCTTGTTACTGCTTCCCTGTCTCTGGTGTGGCAATAACAGACAGTGCAGACTGCAGCAAGTCTGGGGAAGCATGCTGTGATATGTGGCATCTCATTGAGCTTCAGCCTACCTCTCCTGTTGCATACATTGCTTTCACCAGGAATAATCTTGGTCTCTTCCCCAAAACTGATGTTGAGGGTTCAGAAAGGATTTATGGATATGATTGAATGGGCTTGAAGAATAATTAAAATATGAAAGTAGGGCTCAAAGCGGCAGGTTTCCCTTGGCAGACAGGTGTCAGCTGTTTTGGCTAAACCCCCTGTGGCATTCATTGATTGCCAACAGCATTTACCTGCCATGCACAGGCATGTGTCTTCCTACACATCCCTTTCACGTGACTGCAAGGGCGGGACGGTTGTTAGTTATATTTTGTGGTAGAGATGTGGCACTGGCATGTCTTATTTGTTCATTTTTGTGCTTTGGACAACAGAAATCTCTCTTCAGCATCCCAGCAAAAAAGCCATCAGAGGCAGCTATCAAAAACTTGAGCAAGACTGAGAAGGATTTCTGGTTGACGCCCTACATGCTGCCATTTTTAGTCAGGTACAAGGAGACTCTTGCCTTTGGTTTATATTGCCAAAGAACAGCAATGAAGCTGTGAGCTGGATTTCTGCTTTTACAAAACCAGTAAAGAGTTATCTTGACATAAGTATAGAAGCAAGAATAAATATGTAGTAGGTAAAGGATTTATTAGGCATTTAAAACATGGCAGACCTCAGGCAGCTGGATGTGGGTTTATTTTCCATGTATTTGCAGAGAGAGATTTTCACTGTCATGTGGATGCAGATGGCATCAGGACAAGTAATTTCCTCTGCCATTCTCTTCACATGATTAACTACTTCATGTGAGAGATGTGGATGTTGGGTGCTATGGTCTTATCTCCCTGTTGCTACAAACAGTGCCCTAATCTTTTCTTTACCTGCCTTTGTTCCCTTCAGGGCCCACTTTCTCGAAGGCATCCTCACTAGTGAAAAGCTCAAAAAGTACAACAGACCAGAATTACCCACGCTCAACCCACAGACCAGATGGCAGATAAACACTGGGAGCGGCGTAAGGGTTTCTTACATAACGCAATGTACCAGTATCAAACTGCTCGAGCTGCTGTATCCAGTGGGGAGCATGGGTGGGACACTGGTGCTCTCAAACGCAGACATCTTTCAAAAATTGTACCCAGACCAATCATGTGCAACCTTGAACGAACAATATATTTGCTTAGAACTTCCTTGGCAATTTCTAATCCTTTTGCTTCTACCTCTGATACTTTTCCAGGTATTAACTATCCAGAATGCGAGTATAGTCGTCAGCGACGTCCCTGCCAGCAATGGCATCATTCACATCCTCAGTAAGGTATGTTGGTACATGCAATACTGGGAAATGCTGCAGCTGTAGCAGCAAATTTGTGCTGTAGCATCTGTGATGGGGCCAAGGAGGAATACATGTCTGGACAGTTAGGAAGGGATATCATGGCAAAAATATATTTGGCTATCACAAGGTCCTGACAGATGTTTCCTGTGCAGCAGTGTTTAATGTTTAAAATATTTGTCTCCAGGACAAGTGGGAAGGGAGTTCCTCTTCTCTTGGCTGACAGAAGAAGGGTTAGGGTTATTGCAGTATTGCGTAAAATGTGGCCATTTCCACTTGGCTTCCTTGCAAGCAGGGCAGGAGTCTAGTGTGATTTCCCCCAGAGCTCCTTGCCCAGCCTTCCTCATGAACTCGCTTTTCCCCTAGGTTTTGTTGCCGGCTTCAGGAGATATCCCACCGAGTCCTCCAGGTCTGCAGAAACAGCTCGAGACAGTTGCCTCATTCAGCACATTCAAGGAGTTGTTGCAGGTAAGCAGTTGAGGTGAGCGCTGGTGTGGTTGTCAGAACTGTCTTTTGAGCAAACCCACTTCACCCTGTACTGGTGGACCAAAATTCGGACTGTGGGGTGAGAAAAGGGAGACCATCCATTTCCTACTATACATGAAGGATCTTCTAAGAAAGCTCTTTTGAGCAGCGGAAGAGTTATATACTTACAGGTAGATCTCTAGATCATGATGTTATCCCAGTGGAAGACAACCTGCCTACCACAGGCACTCTCCTGCTTGTACAGGACAGGGAAACCTAGGGGAAAAGGAAGGCTTGTTCATAATTGAGAAGCTGCACTTACGTCAGCCCAGGAGAAGGAGCAAGCAAATAGATAGTTGAGTAGAAGTTGTATATCCGTTCTCAGGCCTTTCCTAAGCACTCCTATCTTTGTAATTGATTTGATGTGGGGTTTGTTCTTTAGCGAGTACAACTGCAATTGCTAATATTACTGTTTGGACTTTTTTCAGCAATACCAGCTCATTGAAAAAATCGAGTCCTCTGAAAAATACACAGTTTTTGTTCCTGCTAATAATTCCATTGAGGAGTACTGCCACGCTGCCAATGTGACACAGTTGGTAAGCTCACTGCTTGCTTGCGGGTTGAATATGTATTGCGGTAAGCGCAGGGACATGTCCGCTGTCAGATCATAAACTTGAGTTCAGTGGATTTGAGCATATCTGATGCTAAAAGCTAGGAGAAACGTGGCAGAGAGAAATGAGAGGGTTTCCTGGGGTGTTGCAGTGGCATCTGAAAAAAATATTTGGACTCCAAATGCAAATTTCTGAGTAGAGCTGAATGTGGCTAGATGGCACAATAGGTTCCCCTTCTTCACTGGTGGTGGCATATCTGTGACAATTTTGAATCTTTTGAAATGTTCCAAAATCATTTATGATCCAGTAACACTCACCAAGTGTGATCAGTCATCTGTGGTAGGGAGTTACTAGGCTCTGTGGGCTTAATTAGCTGTTACAGATTGCTTAGGAACTCTTCTCAAGCCATACCTCTGACTGAATTGTAGTCTAGGAAGTCAAAAGAGTCCTAATATTTGGGGTTTTTGTGTTTTTAGGACAACGAGACAGTGCAGTACCACGTTGTACTGGGAGAGAAGCTCTTGCCCACGGACTTGAGAAGTGGAATCCATAAGAACAGCATGTTAGGGCTCTCCTACTGGCTAATGTTTTATCAAAACAGCACCCAGGTAAGGAGGGAAAATTCTGATGCCATTTGAGGATCTGACAGGACCTATCACTTCCTAAAGCTGGTGGCTGGATACACCCTTACTTACAGTTTGCCTGCCGTGGCTGTCTGACAGCTGTCAAGCAATCCGTGCAATCCAGCCGTTTCCTTCTTCCTTGCAGAAGTTTGTCAATAATATTCCTTTGGATGGAAAATTTCTTGAGACGAGGAATGGCATGTTGATCGGGGTTTCACAGGTCCTCCAGATACAAAAGAATCGCTGCACTGCCAATACCACCACCATACAGAAGGTAATGATGATCTCTAAGGAGCTGACCCCACTTCACAGGGTTTCTTCACCTGCTGAACCAAACTGATGGGTAGCAGACAGCCTGCCTGGATGAGAGAGTAGTTTGTGGTCTGACCCCAGATGAGCCTCATGGGAAATGGGGCATCATGGAGACGTGGCACCTCCAAGCCTCAAGACTGTTCTTCTACTGCAGCAGATCTGCAGCTCTTGTGCAGATCATGTTCAGTTCACTTGCCGGGGCTCTCTCACAGTGCCAGTCGTGGGGCACGCTGGTGCAGGGACTCCCAGATACTCAGCTCTGGAAGGAGAATCCAGCCCAATTCTTGCATGGCATGACCACAAGCTCTCCTAGGAAATGCTGTCTGCTTGGGAGTCATGGCTGAAATTCAGCCTGCATGTATCTCGTGCCTCTTGGCCATCTGAACATTGCAGGGTCAGACCGAGGTATGCCTGCCTTGTTACAGATCAGAAAAACAGGTATTTGCAGCCTCGTGTGAAGGAACTTGGGGCCTACACAAAGCCCTACCCCAGCTCAGAGACTCAGGAAAGGTGTAGCGTGTGATCTCTTGTGGTTTGCTTTGTGGTACAGTCTCTGCAGTGCAGAAATAGGCCTTGTGTACACCTCTGGAGTGCAGGAATAAGACCTTGTGTGAAGCCTTTGGTAGCAGCCAGGACCTGAGGGTCATGCATCATGATTTTTCTTCTTCTGGTGTTTTGAGCCATGGAGATAAATCCATCTTTGTCTTTGTCCCAGCCAGCAGCCTGTACAGCACCATTTGTAATGCAAGATTAGTGTCTTGGTGTAACGTGGGTGGAGGGCACACATGTGACTTGTCCTGTTCTCTGTGCCCTAGTCAAGATGCAGCAAGTGTGAGAAGGGGATCAAGTGTCCTCCTGGGTCGGTTCTTGTGGTGAGTCTTTCATTCATGTGACGTCTCACAGACTGTTTGCACATCGTGCTTTGATGTCCTTTTATTGCTCTATAGATGTCATCTCCGTACCTGGAAAAATGTGCTCTGAGTCCTCTGTGGCTCATTCACGAGCAAGGTTTGTAAGAGAAAGCAGAGGTTTATGCAGGAAATTGAACCCTTGAGCCATGAGGCTCCTCACAGGGCTGTCATCAGTCTTTGCCTGAATTTCAGGAGCTCTTTAGAGCTTGCAGTGTGGGGAGTTTCCCCTCTTAGGGGTGGGAAAACAAGAGATGTCTGTCTTAGTCTTTTATTCTTCTGACATTATCATCAATGAAAGCCAGTTTAGGGGTGCCAATAGCAATTTCCCAGCCCGGACCATTGATTGTTCACACAGATTGGCTGGTTGTGCCTGTAGCTTGTTTGTGAGTGCCAAATTTTTCCAGGGAGGAAAAGCAACCAAACATTTCATCTCCATACTGGCTATGAATTGTGCAGCAGCCACATCTGGCTCTTGGGCTTCATTACTTTCTGCCAAAGTTTCCCAATTAATTTTTCTCAGAATTCATACTGACATGTGGCCATGGATTTGGCAGGTACCCAAATAGACTCTTTGTGGTGACCTCACATCTAGAGGTACCTCATTGGTCTCAGCTCTGGATAGACCAAAGTTTTAGGACTGTTCCTTTAGGATAAAAAGCATTATTCTTCTTTTAAGCAAGAAGACTGCCATATACACCCCAAATGTAGATGTTTGTCTAAATATTGTAATATCTTCTGTCTGTATCTATGTTAATTTTATCTGCAGGAATTGCCAGGAAGCAGGAATCTGGCTCGCTGTGAGTTACGCTCTGGGGATATGGGAATACTTGGCTGCCATTTCACCTGTGCGAAAGTTTCTCTGGTAAGAAAAACATTTGCTTCAGGTTCATTTTGACAAAAGCAAGATGGGTATTAGAAATACAGCTATGGAAATACAGCCTGTGCTGAAGTCCTGGCTGCATTTGTGCCATTGCCTAGCTAAGACGGGGGATTGTCTGGGAGTCGCTCTCCATCTCGGAGATAGAGGGCACTGGAGAAAAAAAAACCTGCACAGCTGTCTGCACTGTGATGCATTGTGGTCTGCTGCTTTGGGGTTTTTCCTGCAGAGGAAGAGAAGGAGTCCAGTGTTTGTAGTCTGGTTTCCTAAGGAAATGAGGCATGAATGATGGTATTTTGCTTGTGCATGTGCCTTCCCAAATAACTGGTAACTAATTGGAGCTGAACCAAGGGGGGGAGCAGAAGGTCTCCCAGCTATTATGGCCCCTCCCAGTTCTGTGAAAATGTGTGGCTGTGAGAAAACACTTGAAGAGGAAATGGTAAAAGAAAGACTTGTGTGGATTTGAGCTCTTACAGGTATTGAAGCATCTCCCTGGAAAGTTTAGTGGGAATGGGAGAAAGAGGAGAAGGGAGAGAGGCAGTTGGACATGTCATACCCACTGGCAGAGCTTCGGTCAGCACTTGCACCCCACCAGGCACTTCTGTGTTCCTTCTTTGGATGATGTTTCTCTTCAGCTGTGCTGTCCAACTTGGTCCCGTTATGGTTGCCACTCTCCATAGGCAGATGCAGAAAGAAATGAGAGCAGTTAAATCAGGCTTCTGAACCAAACCACCTTCTGGCAGAGCCTTTCTCTGCTCAGCAGAGTCTCTCACAGGTGGGACAGGGGCAGGAGATAGGCTGGATGGGCACAGGACTCAACATTTACATTACCAAATAACCAGTGTTGTTCCATTGGCAGTGCAGACCTCTACGTGAGGCTCTGGGCAACCTCAGTCGAGCTGTACCTGCTCTGTGCCGCACAGGACAGCTCACCCCAACCTGTTCTTGTTGGTTCCCCAGAGGTCTGTCTGCTGCCCTGGCTACTACGGACACATGTGCGAGATGTGCCCAGGGAAGCCGGGCCAGTGGTGCTCCGGGAACGGGGAATGCCAGGACGGCATGGAGGGCAGTGGAGAGTGCCGATGCCTGGAGGGTTTCCATGGCACTGCCTGCGAAATGTGTGAAGTGGGCCGATACGGAGCTGACTGCAAATCAGGTGACATCGATGGCTATTGCAGCTTGTGTGTACCGTCCTGCTGACACGGGGGGAAAAGTGGCCACTCAGGAGGGGTGGTGGGAGGGAAGAAATGTCTCAAGACCTTTGAGACAGGCGAACAGCTGGCAAGCTGAGAGAGGGACAGTGGGAGTAAGGGCTTGTGGTCAGCCAGAGGAGTGGCCCCATTTTTCATCCTCAAACCAAGGCAAGACTGACTGCTATGGCACTTACCCTGCTACCACCCAAACTATAGAAAGTAGAGGTGGGTGGTCTGTTCCTGGGCTTTTTGGCCTGGCAGTGAGAGAATGAGCAGATGATCCTGTAACTTTTTTTTATGGCAGCTTGATGCATTGGATTAGGAACAGAGCAGCGTGTGAAAGGGCAGCGAGACTCTGCTTGTGAGACCTGCTTGGTCTGACAGTGATGAGTGTTTATATTTCCTCTGCAGAATGTGCCTGCGACAACGGCATATGTAACGATGGACTGCAAGGGGATGGGAGCTGTGAGTGTTTCCCAGGATGGAAGGGCTCTACCTGCCAAGAAAGTACGTGAGTGTGAAGGGACCTATGGTGTAATAATATTGCCTTTTTGGCAGAGAAATGTTACCTGAACAAGGTGATCACCGTTGCATATTGAGGATCAAAGACTGATTTTGTAGTGAAGTCAAATGTTTTGGGGGCATTTAGAAGTGGAAATGGAGTGGATCTGTCCTGTCTAGTGTAAATGGAAAGCATTAATCTTCAAATGAGGCAAAGCCAAATGGCCCTGTATGTCTGGATTAATGAGGTTTCAGTCCTTGTTTCGTTCCTAGCAATGTGAAGGCCATGCGGGTAGAACGGAATTGAACCGTTAGCTCAGAGAACATCCAATTCACTCCATGGCAAAATGTCAGAAGATAAAATCCTGTGAGGCCTTCCTGCTGCCCTGTAGGACGTGAGAGTTCGCATAACTGCTGGTGTGTCCCATCATCAGTCAGGGCAGTGACTTTACTCTAGATGGCAGAAATGTCCCCAGCAAGTGCTAAATTGAAAATCCCAAGCAACATTTGTGTTTTCTCTTGCAGGAATCGAGATTGACTTGTGCAATAACACTTGCCATCAGATGGCCAAGTAAGTACAGACAAGGGGCTGGGTCGTTCTCAGAAAGCCATGTGTGTTTGTATGTATTTTACGTAGAGTAATTCTGTGTTTAGGGCTTTGCAGAGGGCTGGGAGGAGGTGCCTGCTCATTAAAGGTGCATAAATGTCAGTTCTATCCTGGGAACTCTGGTGCTAAGCCACATCCACTTTCCCCAAGGGTTTTGTGTGTCTGAGATAAATTTTGTCCAAGTTCCTTCTGCATGTGTGGATGGGAGAAAGCAGAGACTCCGAGGTACTCCAAGTCTGGCCTTATTCATGGAGCAAATCAGCCATTTACAAGCCATTTCTGCCTTGGCAGTCCCTCCAAAGAAATAAATAGGTTGATGGTCTGTGATGACTCCTTCTTGCTGCCTTTTACATCCATTATCTGGTCTCTTATTTTGCGATACCAGGACCCAGGCATGTCTGTTGTACTGTGCAGAAGCACGTGGACATGGTAGAGGTGCACTGTGCGAGGTGTGACTCCTGTCCCTGGATGCCAGCTCCCTGGCCATGTGACTGGAGTATTTGGTGCTGTAAACAATACGCAGCAACTTGAGGCATGTTCTCCCTATGGTCATTGTGGTCTCCAGCTTGCACATTCCAGACTTGCATAGTGCTTCCCACTGGCCAAGCAAAGCAGGGGGTATTGTCAGTGATTGTTTATCCCTTTCTTATTTCAGCTGCCTCAATAGTTCTGCAGATTCCCCACCTACATGCTCCTGCTCTGCTGGATACACAGGGAATGGGACCCATTGCACAGGTATGTCCAGCAAGGGCGAGCAAGATTCAAGGCCTGCAAACATCTGCTGAGGCTAACGCAAAGACGGGGGTTGGTTTGTGAAATAAATGGCATGATGTTGCCAGGGGAAAGATCATTCTAATCCTTTCCCTCTCAGCCATCCACCATGAACTCTACCATGCTTTGGTAGAGAGGTTTTCCAGTCCGGAGCTTTACAGGGGATGCTCTTGATGTTGCTAGAGCCTGCAAGAGCGGGGAAAAAAGGCAGGCAAATGTAGCAGAGTAGTTCTTACTGCTCATGGAGAGAGATGCACGTGAATAGGTTGTTTTATTCTGGTATCACAGCAACAGTGGTAAAGATAGAAAAATTTTGGCCTGGAATATGGATGCTTCAATTCCCTAGAATTTTATGCTGCTCCTGCTTTGGCCGTGACAAAATTGGGTAGAGGCAGTGCAGCAGTTGTGCCAAAATGAGGTAGGATCTTGGGATACTGCTCTAGAGCTACAGGTAACGCTGGTCTGTGTCAAAACTAGAAAAAAACAGTCAGGGTGATGAAACTGTTAACAGTCAAATCAAAATACTGGTACAGTTTCTTTTCGGTATTGCCCTTGTTTGAAAATGAGTGAGGGGAAATAAAGCAACAAAAACTTTTATGTTGTGCAGGAAAATATTTTTTTTCTGGTCTAACCATTAGTCCTCTGTGAGCAAATGCTGTGATGGAAAGAGCTCTTAGTCCAGTTTGGTGGTTACTTAAGCTCAGCATGACGTTTTGGACTGGTGTCTCTCAGACCTGGATGAGGCCCCGTGCCATTACAGGACCTATAGTTTCATTGAGAAACAAAGGGATTTTAGTAAGGTCGTGTGATGTTTGACGAGATGGGTGATCATTCTGGCACAGCTCATCTTGCCTAGATGCTCTGAGCTGATTCTGCTTCTCCTGGTTGTGCTCACAGAAATAGATCCCTGCACCATCAATCATGGGGGCTGCTCCATACACGCTGTGTGTACCAAAGTGTCCCCAGGAGAGAGAACCTGTGTCTGTAAGGAAGGCTACGCTGGCGACGGGACGCTCTGCATGGGTGAGTGCTCAGTGCCTGTTGGTGATAGCAGCGAAGCAAAGGGGAATTTCAGACTAAAAGTGTTAAAATTTCAGGTTAAACTGTAGAATAACTTAATTCTTCTTTCACTTAGTTCACACAGCGATTATTTCAGAGCAAGTAATTGCTGGCTGATCTTGATTCAACTGTCTTTCTGCTTTTTGTCGAGGCGTATGCACGCATAGGTGCACAGTTCCTCCCTATTCCTTTGCCGTCACAAGTCACTTCTCCACCAGGATGTTTCCCAGGCTGGGAAGATCCTCCCTGTTGCTTTCCCAATACCTCTTTAGGTCACCAATTCTCAGCTGTCTTGAGCAGTCCTCAGCGATAATGTGGCCTTCTTGTTTTGCTGCAGAAATTGATCTCTGTCTCGAAAGCAACGGGGGCTGCCACGCCAACGCGGAATGCGTTAAAACAGGCCCAAGGAAGGTGAGTGAGATGGGCGACAAGGCAGCTTTGTTCTGGAGGTTGTCACAGCTGTGTAGCGCTCTCAAAGACAATCCTTGCCATGGCAGCGTGCTGCCCTCTGCTTATTACCTTCCACCCAGAAGAGCTGCCTGGAAACGGCATGAAAAGATTGCCATTTCCTTGAAAGTAGATGCTTTCTGTTAGCCAGAGGCTGGCTGCGGTCTCTGTTTTTATTTGTTGGTGACACAAGCACGGTTATTCGTGAAGTGCGCGACAGATGCGGTACCACATGCTTTCCATCCCGCTCAGCCATCGCGCGGTTGTCATTATTGGGTCCAGGTTTCAGAGTGAGCATCTGTTCTCCCTCCAGGTTGCCTGCAATTGTCTTCCCGGTTACACTGGAGATGGCGTGAGCCAGTGCAACCCCATCAACCTGTGTGAACAGGTATGTCTGCACTTTGCTGTTTTGCTTTTTGAGGTGAAGGCCACAGCCCTGAGGCATCCCCTTCTCCCAACAGCTAGCAGCAAGAACAGGGATAGCCTGCTTGTTTAGAACAGGCTGGATGTAGTTAGCTGCTCCCACAGGCAAGTGGCCATTCAAATTGTTGGTGATGCGCCTCCATGCAAGCCTTTCGCTTTTCTTACTAGAACAACGGAGGCTGTAGCCCGTTTGGACTCTGCCGGTACACAGGCCCTGGCACTCGGAACTGCTCCTGCTCTTGGCACAGTGTTGGAGATGGCTTCACCTGCCATGGCAAAGTGTATCAGGTGAGAAGCATGTACAGCATCTTTAGTGTTCAGGCCTCCTGCCCTGCAGCAAACCACTCTCTCCCCTCCAAGTGGAAGCTGCAGGTGAGCAGATCTGTAGTGTCACATTGACATGTGTGTGGTGAGGAGTAGAGACAAGCTATCCATAAATTGTAGGTGCATTTCGGGTGCCAGCTGGGAGAGAGAATCACAGTAAAATGACCGTGCTCCAAAGGGAGCTGCGTCGTGAACACTGCTGCTCTGTTGGCAGCATTCGCCGTACCTCCAGGGAGCTGTTTTCTTAATATGACAAGCAAGTGGGAATATTTATTATTTTTTCCCAAGGCAACCCACTTCTCCCAGTCTCTGGGGTCAGGGCAAGTATCCCCTGTGGCCATGCCTGGACTTGGGATTCAGTCTGGAGGGCAGCAGTCTGTTTCCAGCTCTGTTGCCAATCCAGCATCTGTCCTTGGGCAAACAGGTGACCTTTTCTGGTAGTGGCAAATAAAAGCTGTCACGCCCATAGCAGAGCCAAGAGAAAAGAGATGCACTCAGTACTGAAAGTGTGTGTGGTAAGGAGAGGAGTTTACTCTTCCAAGCCTATGTCTGCCACTCTGGATAGCATCCCAGAACTGGTAGTAGCAGCAAAGTTTTGTGAAGCCCTTGAGGTGTCCCATGAGCACAGGGGCAATTAAACCTGTGAGACAGCTGCTGCAGAAGCAGCCAGCTTTCATCTCTCCATTCCATCTTACAGCACCTGTGATGGGAATGGTCCAGGCAAAGGCCACTGCCTGCTTTTGTAACATCCACGTGCTGGCAAGGGAGGGAGGGAAAGATCACTATGGTGTGCCAGGAGAACCGGTGTCTCACTGGGCTGGGCGAGTGACCTGGAGTGGAAGGAGCAGGTCACCGTGCTGGCTGACCAGGGGCAAGTGGAAGGGACTCTGCTAACACCGTCTGTTTCTCTTTGTTTAAGGAGCTCGGAAGGATCGAAGACGCATCCATGTTCTTTAAGATGATACTGGTTGGTGACAAACAGCTTTGTTATTGTCTCTGTGTAGTAAATCCCACTTCAGGTTTTCACGAAGGGTCTTGTTAAATGGAACTGTGTTTTCTGTTTCCTTTCCCACAAATGCCCTTCTACCACAGGCAGAAGGCATCAAGGAGCTCAGTGGGGCAGGGCCTTTCACTGTCTTCGTCCCGCGGACTGATTTTATGGGAAACACAACGGTAAGTGTGCCCCCATCCCAGGTGGATCGGATGTTTGGCAAGGTCCAGTCGTGGCCGTGGCCCCTCTGGGGCTGTTCTGTCCAGTGAACTGAAGCAAAGGGACTGAGCAGAGGGTTAAAGGCATCCCCCATTCTCCATCAGTGTAAGAGCAGAGGTTTGGATGCCAGCTCACTGCAGAGACCACCTGGGCAGGGGTGGGCATGGCTCCAGTTGTAAGGAGACCCTTACTGGGCCCCTGCTTCATGGACCTCAGAGGCACTGTGCCAAATGAGTGATGTGTGGTGACTTCTGTTACCTGTGACTGTTAGGGATTGGAATCAGCCAGGCTTCATGGCATCTGTGAGGACAACCTCTTCCTCCTGCTCTGTGCCTCAGGCCCTGACATTCTGCTTCCATTGCTTCCTCCCTTCTAGTCCCTGTAAGTGGGATGTCTGGGGCAAGTGGAGACATGAGGTCGGAGGGGTCCTTATTCGTGACCCTGTGAACCAGACAGGTTCTTGGCCAACAGCTTTCAGGTGTTGGTGTAATGGAAGAACCTAATACCATGACTCCCAAGTCCTGTTGTGCAGCTTCACATCGCTAATCTCAGCCTTCTTCCCATGGGCTCCCCCATCTACCCAGTAAATGAACAATTCCCAACAACCACATACCCCAGGCTTCACTTCCTCAAGGCCAGTATCAAGGGACCTGAATGATGGTTTTACCAAGCTGGTTGAAATTTCCCAAAGCTCTCAAATGGTTTTGTGCTTACACTGCATTTTGGGGGGACTGACTTTCCTGCACTAATAGGTTGGAGGGGGTTTGGGCAATCCAGGACTCCCTCATCGCATCTGTGGGCCGCCCCCAAGGCAAAGTGCCCCAGTGTGATCTCATTCTTGTTTTCTCTCTGCAGTTTGAGGAGTGGAGGAGCAGAGGTCTCCTCCGGGACCTGCTTCGCTACCACATGGTGGGTTGTCGGAAATTGCTGTCCAGTGACCTGGAAACCCAGGAGTCCCTTACATCTTTATCTGGCCACAAAATAAAGATCACAGCAAAAGAGGTAGTTCTCTGCTACAGTTCCCTTGTCAGGATGTCGCTTTTGCTGTCATTCAAAGGCCGATGTTGCTGTGGCCTAGGGCTCAAAGATGGCTTATAGAGCAGTGCTGTGGGTGGGAATACCTCACTGCACCCCTTCTGTCTCAGAATAGCATCTATCTCAATGAGGAAGCCAAAGTGGTCGTGAGTGACATCATCGGCGTGAACGGTGTCATTCATATCATCGACAAGATCCTCGTTCCAAGTGACCTGGTGGACCGTAACGTTTCATCAAAGATCTCACAGGTAAGGCTGAAGCAGCAACTATGCCCTGACAACTGCCGTGGTGAGGATTAGGGCTGGGATCCTTCTCCCAACAGCTCTGAGAGTGCTGTCCCTGATAGGCCCTCCAGCCGCACCCTCAGCCCAAGGCTGCGTGAGGTGCTTTTCCTCCCCATTCCTAGCAGTGTAGGGCATGGCTGAGGGCACAGATTTGGCTTGTGAAGGTGGCAGCATTTGTGGTGTCGCAGTATGTGACCTGGTGGACCGTAACGTTTCATCAAAGATCTCACAGGTAAGGCTGAAGCAGCAACTATGCCCTGACAACTTGAAGGTGGCAGCATTTGTGGTGTCGCAGTATGTGGGACCAGAGCTGTGATTCATCACTAGGGAACAGCAGTACTGGGTGTAGGCAGGACTCCTTTTCCAGAGCAGATTGCAGTATGAGATTACCAGTGCCTCTCTGCACTAGGAACATGAGGAGCCTATAGCTCCTGCATTTTACAGTAAATAACACATTTTCTGTACAGCACAACAGAGTGCTGAAATTCATCCCAGCTCCTGCTATAGCAGCATCTACCCAGGATGAATCAGGAAAGTGTTGGCTGCTGAATAGCAGGCGAGTGTCATTGGCATGATGATGACGGAAACTTGTGTTTAGCTACTGTAGCTGTTAACTGGTTTGTCCCTGCATTGCTGCTCCAGGTCCCGGAGGGAGACCTCTTAGCGATGGTTGTTTGCTTTCTTCCCTCTGCAGCAGAGTATCACGGAAGTGGCAGAGGCCTTTGGGTACACCATTTACAGCAAGCTGCTGCAGGTGAGTGTCCAAACTCAGGCTGCTGGTGGGAGGGGGGGTGTACGTGTGCACGGTCACTTTTGGCTCGTGGCTTTGCCTTTGTATCCCCTGTTATCTCGCACAGGATGCGGGGCTGCTGCCACTGATAAGCGACCCCCTGCATAGACCCTTCACCATGCTGTGGCCCACGGATGCTGCGTTTAACGCCCTCTCGGAGAAGAGGCAGAAGTGGCTGTACCACAGAGAGCACCGGGACGTGCTGGCCTCCTACCTCAAAGCACACATGATCAGGGACACAAAGGTAAATGTGACAACAGGCTTCCCCCTCCTGAGGCCACGTGCGGTGCCATCGCCTGCCTGTGCTACACCAGCGCGACCCTGCCCAGGGTTTTGCTGCTGTAGAACACGCAGCATGTGAGTCGTCTTGGGAAGACCCAAAGCTGCTGGAGGCCACGTCACCCCAGGGCGTCAACGCCAGGCTCACGAACAGGCCCTTGTCTGTAGGGGTGATGAACGAGGGGAGAGTCCAGCTGCCTCAAAACAGGGTCTGCTTCTGCACGCTGGCCTCTCACCGCTCAGGAATCTGGGACTAACCTGGCATAGTTATGCTGTTCCACACACACCGGCTTCACACGCTGCCATGTCACTGCCCCTCCCAGCGCGGCTGCTGAGCCTGTCCTCACCAGGCAGCACCCCGTTGGAAGTACAAACTGACAGTTTTTCCTGTATCTCCCTTCATATTCTCCTTCTTCCCTCTTAGATCGTTGCAGGTAACGTGCCCCAGGTCGATTCCGTCCGGACCATGCACGGCTCCACCGTCTCGTTCAGCTGCAGCAAAACCCACGTGGTGAGTGATGGGTTCTGCTTTCCACTGAGCGAGTGACCCTGGGCCTAGCCACGGGGCAGCTGGTGCTCCTTGTTGGGCACCGGGAGGAAGGGAACACCGAGTTGAGGAGCCTGCACACCCCATTCCTCTGGCTACAGCTGAGAGAGGCTGGAGGAGACCCCGTGACCAGCTGGCAGGAAGGTGCCGAGGCGTGTGGTACCTGCAGGGTCGCCAGGTTGTGACGCCAGCCACATGGTGCCATCACCTGTACAGAGGAAGTGTTGCACGGACAGAGGCCATTTCTTAGGAGAACTGGCCATGAAAAGTGGCAGTCGGGAAGGGTGGTCAAGGACACGGGGAGCTTGAGAAGTGCGACAGCCAAAAAGGACAGCCTTTGGGTGGTGCAGCCAGGGTGTAGGATGTGCCAGGGTCACACGTTGCTTTCTTCCTCTGGTAGGGGGAGCTTCTGGTGGGGAACGGCGATGCCACCATCATCCAGAGGCACATGGAATTCAATGGAGGCATTGCTCATGGCATCGACAGGCTGTTGGAGCCACCGGATCTGGGATCTCGGTGTGACGAGTTCATCTTTGTTGAGCTGCAGGTAAGTGTTTGAGATGAGGCCAGTGAGGATCTGTGCTGTGTGTAGAGCCTCCCTGCCTGGGCAGAGGGATGTTGGGAGGGCTTGCTGATCTTCCTCGGCAAAGCTCCGAGCAGCCGTGAGAGGCAGAAGCTCACGTTGAGTTGTTGCGAGATGTCTCTCTCCCCTCCACAGGGATCTACAGAGAGCTGCGGACTCTGTGGCTTCGAGCCACCCTGCCCTGCTGGCTCCGTGCAACGGGTAATGCTCACAGCTTTGTCACCAGGGAGGCCTGTTAGGGGGCTGATGACAATACCCACCCCCCACCCCCCATGTTTTAGCAGCAAAAGGAAGGCACGCCTGCGTGTGGCGAGTCACTCGGCTCGCTCACATCATCTGTGCCTTGCCCCAGGCCACGTGGTCCTACAGGGCAGGGGCTGGGCTGAGCAGCGGGGTCAGGGCCTCCACTGGTCTTTGCTTGGCCAACCCCTGTGTGGGTGACAGCGGCTGTGGGGTCCCCGGGGGCTTTATGGCGAAAGAGCTCACCCGGGCTGCGAGACAGACCGGGGATCAGATGGTGAGCAGCCGGGGGGGGCAGTGGTTGTACCCCACGCTCACTGCATTGCCCCTTTTCTCTCTCTGCCGGGCTTCTGGCATGTCCCTGAGGTCCAAGAGCGACTCCTCTGTCACCAGCCCCATCGCACGTTAGGAAGCCTCTGTTACTTGTCATAAAACTGAATGAGTGGCACAAGAAGAGTCAAGGTGAGATGTCAGTGACCAATGTGGCAAACTCTGTGTTTTGCCTGTTTCCTAGCAGGGGGGAACCAGGCGCTGCTACTATTACGGAAACCAGCTGTTGAGAAACACTTTTCTGTTTCACCGCAACTCCCTGTTGCGGCCGTCCTGGCCACCCTCCCCGTGGGACCCTTTCAGGAGACACTTCTCTTCCAGGGGGCCTCTGAAACGAGGCTGCAGGAGGAGCTGCATTTCCACCCAGTGGGTCCCTCAGTGCTGTGCGAACCACTATGGCCGAGACTGTCAGGGTAAGGAGCTGTGCAATCCGTCCCCGCCCCGGCCCTTTCTCTCATGGGAAGGTGACATTCCTGGTTCAGCACAGATGTCTGCTGTCCACCAGTGCGCTTCTCCAAGGATGGGTGGGCAGCCCCAGGCAGGGAGCCTCATAGAGGATGCAGGGAACAATCCCCTGGGAGTGTCTGTGGATGGTATAATGACAAATTCCCTTTCCTTGGAGAAACCTGTGTCCCCGCAGAGAGCCCTGGGCACAGGGCTGCCGGGGGTGGCTGTCACACGTCACTCACCCCTAGACGTTGCCGATGCTCAACCGTTCCCCGGCACCTGCTCTCTGCACTTTGTGCATGAGCAGCTTTCACGTCCCAGGGTTAGCCGCACAGTCTCGGCACGTGGAGGGTCATCCCACTTTGCTATGCCAAATTTTGCCCCCATTCCTAAGGTTTATTGTCATGGGATGTCCCCAGCAGTCATTCCCAGAACTGCTGAGCAGGCTCGGCAGTCCAAGCGCCCCATCAGCAGCGGCTCACGTGGCTCCAGCTCCCCTCCAGCACAGGGTCACTTTGTCACCGCAGCCTCACTAAGGTGCCCCATTTGCAGCGTGCCCGGGAGGGCTGGAGGCGCCGTGCGGTAACCGCGGGACCTGCGACGACAAAATCAGCGGCTCGGGGAGGTGCAACTGCAGCCAGGCTTTCATCGGGACCAGCTGCGAGCTGTGCGCGCCGGGCAGGTTCGGGCCGGACTGCCGAGGTAGGGGCTGCGGCCCGTGGGGTGGCAGCGCTGCAGGGGGGGTGTGCGGAGGTGGCTG
>NW_010239307.1:0-69800 GCF_000690775.1 Eurypyga helias
AACCATTCTATGATTCTATGACCCAAGAACTGTGACTGAGACACATAGCCTCCCCCTCTCCAGTACTATTTCCTTCAGCACATTCTTCTGGGGCTCCATATAGTGATGCTCCATCTGATAATATCAGAAGCCTAAGTATGCATTTTACTGTGGGAATATTAATAATACAATTAAAATAACTATAAGAAATTTCTTTGTCAGGAGCTTCAGTCCAGTTGAAAGTATTCCTGTCCTCTGTTAAATTACACTTTCATTCTTAATAAAAAGTTTATTTACCCATTTTAACTGTCACAATGTGACAGGGCACTTGGGTCCTGGCTGACAACATTATTTTTCATCTTCAAGTATTTCATGCAAATGCAGCAAATTTGAGAAAGGGGCCAAGCCTGGATAATTCCTACTCACAAATCCCACAGCAATGATTTCTGCTTCTCCTTTGTTATTTGTCCCTATTACAGAATTAGGTTGGAAAGCCCAGTATTTCCACTTCCACAACCCTTCAAGTTTGCAAAACATTTTCCATCATATCAAAAAAACTGAAAGATTGTTGGAGTACGAGGTTAATTAGGTAGTTCAACAGAGGGTAAGATCTGATCTCCTTCTGGCATTTAAACTCTTGATCTTGCAATAAGTGTTTTTTTTAATCAAGAATTCTTTAAAAAAGTTCTTAATATTCCTTATCACCATACTGCCCTGCAGTTGGAATGAATATTATGCATTCTGATACATGCTGGGCTCACACAGCACATTGAAGTGACAAAATTCTTGTTGAGAAATTGTCTAAATCCTGGAAGACTGCCTAGAAGGATAGTTTTGTATGAAGAATATGCAACTGCCTAACACTTTTTTTTTTTTTTGTTTAACCCTGCTCATACCAGATCAATCAGGAACCAGAACTATGCAACTGCTCTACTTACCATCAGCCTCATTTGGGAAAGGAGCAGCCAGAATTGGAAACCAAATTTCAACACAGATTATGATTATGATCAGAAGCTCCACACCACATGGCCACAGCTTTTCTAGGCTCATGCTAAACACCTGGAGAGAAGTGAGCACCAGAAGGAGCAGACCTCTATAATGGGAACAAGCCTTTCTCAGAGCAGAGAGCTTGGCTGCTCCCAGTTTTCACATTACCATTTCAAAGCCTCCAACTGAAGACATAGAGCTAGCCTATGCTACCTTCCACTCCCTGCTCTGCTACCACCAAAAATATTCAGATCTGTTTTCTACAACCTTTCTAAAGCCCTGATCTCTATAACGCCCCTGAGGGGTCACTGAGAGGTTGGGAATATCAGAGCACATATGTGCTTTAAAAGCATCCTTTCTGCAGGACTGCATGGAAGAATCTGTTGCACTGCACCACAGCTACTTTGGTCCATAGCAGTTTGTAATGCCTAGGTGTGTATTCTGGGTTTGGCCTGATGCCAGCTGTACCTGACACAGTGAATTTAAGTTAAGAATCATACAAGGACCCCTGCCTCACACTCACCCAGATTCCGAAAATTACCTGGCTTCGTGACAGTTCTATGGTTGTTTTTCACAGAACTGATGAGCTGGCAATTAAGCTTACAGACAGGAGACAGCTTTAGTCCCAGGCCTGTGACAAGATAAATCCCTTAAGAAGTCTGCTTTCCCAGCTCTAAAATAACATGATCTGCTCAACCCCACTCAGAGTCCTGATGATTAAAAACACTTGCCCCCCTGAGGTAAGGGCTAGATGCTATTACTGCTCACACCTACTTATCAATAATTAGGATCAAGTGCATAAAGGCACCACCCATATCAGAGAGGTACCTAATTTGTCAGCAGGGCAATGAACAAATTAAATCAGACTGAAACATCCTTCAATTAATCTGGAGATCATCAAAACATTTGCAGCTTTGGATGTGCAAACATGACTTGTGCTTTCAAAAGTCTCTTAGGGCACCTAAAACTGCTGCCCCAATTTTCTTCAAGAGATAATTTTGCCAATGTGAGCTTTTTGAAGAGATAGCTAACAGGACTAGTTCATTAGTCTAACTGAGTGGCTAGAAAGCTCCCTGCTCCCCATGCACCACTTCCCTGCCTTGTCTGCAGCCTGCCCTCGCTGTAGGTGTGCTGGTCCTTGAGGGAGGAGAGCCTTCCAGAGGATGGGATATTGACCAGAGGATCAGGAGGTGTTTTTCAGAGGAGGACAAGGATAGCACTCCTCCTCTACACACCCAGGCTGAGATGGTTTGCTCTGAGAAGGGCAGCAAGGATTTATCTTGCTACAGCTGGGCCAAGGGGATCCTGTTAGCACTCACCTCAACCTCAGTTTTAAACTGCCATTGAACAAGGGGCTGAGGAATAGGTCTGCTCACTGAGAATTTCCCTGAGGCAGTGGGATCCTGATCAGTATGGAGCCAAGCCTTCGCCTTTGCCCACCAAAGCCTGTGGATATGCTGCTCCTTGGCCACTCCTGTTTATTGGCCAGTTATATGTACCTCTGCCATCAAACATCTGGGTACCAGATGATTTTCAGTGATGAGAGGGAAAAAACCACAACAAAACAAATGAAAAACCAACAGCAAAACCAAAGCAACAAAAAAACAGGGCTGCAGGCTATGTCAGTTCTTGGCTTTCCTGCGTGGAGAAGCAGCTGGTCAGCCACAGTCTTTGGTGGCTCAACCCTGACTAATGTGCAGGTTCCTAGATCCTTCAAAGCCCAGCTACTGGCCTGTTCTTCCCAAAGTACTATATTGCTCCACCTCCTAGACGTCAGGGGGAAGGGCTGGCCCTGTTCCTGCTGGCAGAAAATCCTGTAGCTCCTGTGAGACCCAAGCACTGCCAAGGGCCAGGACTTCTTTGCTTCCCAAGCTCGCTCTCTGCTGCCAACACAACAGGACCAATTGTTTTACCTGCACCACCCTGAAAAAGTGTTGAGTCAAGAATTCAATCAGTGGAACCTAGGAAAAAAATCCTACATCTTTACAAAGACATGTCCCAGAGCAAGGAATGTGTCTGACTTTGCTTTTATTTGTGTTTTTCTGGAGATAGGCAGTTTTACCTGACCTGCACCACCCTGAAAAAAGTGTTGAGTCAAGAATTCAATCAGTGGAACCTAGGAAAAAAATCCTACATCTTTACAAAGACATGTCCCAGAGCAAGGAATGTGTCTGAATTTGCTTTTATTTGTGTTTTTCTGGAGATAGGCAGAGAAGAGCCATTTTACTCAGGCCTGGCTGGATGATATACAAGCAGCTTAGCTATTTGCTAACTGAAAGCATTAGGCATCTGAGTTTTCTCACTAGCACAAGATAACAAAACTTACATGCGCATGGGAGTACTATGCTGATTGCACTGTCTCTGTGGTATGATTAGGTTCAAGAGCGAGCTTTCACCTTGTTTTCTAGTCAGCTACATGTAGATTTAGCAGCTGCCTAGGTTCAGATTTACTATAAATTACACCACACACCAGAGGGTGCAAAATAAGGCAAAGTCTGCAATATTTCAGTATCAGGCTTTGTGCCACTATATTTAAAGCTGTGGCAGAACTGCCTTCACCCAGCATCCTTGTTCTGTGCCTGAACCAGAGGTATTCATGATACAGCTAACAAGCTCACTAAAGCCTGCCAAGAGCTCCTGCCTTCCTCTTTAGGCTTTGTTTTCAAAGGTGTGCTTGGCAACTTCCAAAAATGCCAGAAGCTGCCTGAGCAGCAGGGTCTGCTTACATCCCTTCCTTGCAGGTTGTCTCCGAATTAGGCTGCTACAAGTTTACAGAGCCCAGTCTGAGTAGCCCGGGCAGTTCCTCCTTTGCGTAACTGGAAAATGGGCTCTTGATGGAGAAGCTGTTTGCAGAGATGCTGTTCAGCCAGGGCACTGGCTGTAGCGCAGGTAGACGTCTTAGAGCGGAATGCCTGCCTGGGAGAGACAAGCAAGCCCACAGTCCTCTCCCTCTCTAGCTGCGAGGCTGGGCTGGATCACCTCCACGCAACACAGGACAGGGAAACAGCTGCTGGGCCCAATCTAAGCTTGACTAGGGCTTCCAAGTAACAGCGCAGACCCTGTCCCCCTACTAGTCATGTAGGAGAACTTCCCTCTCACAGGAGCTTGTCACAGACTCCTACTCTCTGTCAGAGGATGGACAACTCAAACCACCTCTCTTCCTAATGTATCCTGAGCCAGGTACTTCCCCAGCCTTACCCCATCACCAGCAAAACCTCCTCTATGCGCATCATCTAACATAATTTAGAGTAGGATTGCTCCTTTGCAACATTGGTGCCTGGTCTTGGTTGCTAAACCCCTCAGGCTGGGCACCACTGCTGCTCTATTTAGCTGAATAGTGCTCATTAAGAGTGCAGAGATGAAAAACAAAAGCACTGTAGAAAAGAACTGGGTTTCCTATCTCAAGAGCTAATAATATCTCAGTCATTTCTGCAAACCCATGAAGCACAGAGAATCAAAGCAAGTTCCTAATGAAAGCATTTTTGGGGAAGAGAGGGATATTTAAGTCGTAAGTTCTATCTTAAGTGGTATATTCCACACTATCTCAAGGAGGACACATTCTATTTAAACATTTCTGACTCCTTACCCTTCAAAATATTCACAGAAATACAAGATATGCAGACTACTTCTGACCACTTCCCTTAACTGGTCTGCACTATTTCAGATGTGACCAAAAGCTCATCCTTTAGGTCCTTACTAAGTCCCTACAGACTTTCTGAAGATCTGTCTATAACATCTTTACTTAGAGGAATCTGCCCATTAGAATTCAATGCACATCACTATATTTAGTTTTCAGGAAATATGATGTTCATTCCACAAGAAGATTGGAAAAAAAGTATACCAGTGGCCTATTTCTTTATTATAAACCTGTTGCTACGGTATTTCCATTGATTTTCCTCTATATAATGTATTTCTAAAGCATGGTAGGAGTAAATTTAGGATCCAAAGTGAGAAGGAAAGAATTTTCTCTAGCAAACCTGAATTCAGTCGATCAATCATTCTGAAATAAAATAAGAAAAAAAGACCCTTCTTACTGACCTTATGAAGTGATGCACTGCAGTTCCTCAGAGCTCTGTAAGTCTCCTGCAGATTAAACAAAATTCATCAGGAAGGCTTGAGGAGAGTTTCTTGAGAAGTGAAAACAGTTAAGATTCAAAGCATCCACTACATCAGCTATTTGCCTTTACTCACAGGCTTTCCTGCTTCCAAGCCATGGATGGGAAGGTCTCATGGTTTGAGGAGCAAATTTGGAGTGACCCTTTCCTTTTCAACTGGGGATGGACAGGAGATCCAAGTTACAGGAGAGGATTCAATGCGATAGTGAGTCTGGCCTTCTATCAAACTTGGCCTAAGACTGACCCATAAGCAGTGACTGACCCTAAGTCCAGGAGCAAGGTCCTTAGGAAAGCTCATCTGATACCACAGGAGGCCGTCACCTCTGTGCAGATAAGGCTTTTTGTGGATACCAAATCTTACTCAACGGTCACACCCTCGTGGTTAAAAGCAAGCCTATCAATATCGGTAAGAGCACTGCTCCAAGTACTCCCTGGCATTTCAACATGCAACGTGAGTGTTTTACCAGCTCACAGATGCAATACAGCACTCAGAAGGATCAGTCTCAGCCTCTGCTGTCTTCTTCCTTATATTCCTGCAGCCATTCAGTGGCACTACCAAAAAGGTACACCTGCAGTCCATTTCAAAATCTGAATACACCATGGAAGCAGATGCAGGTGTCCCAGATCAAGCACATCTCATTTTTAATTAAATCATTTATGCTGTTTCAAAACATTCAGAAGACTAAAACCAAAATTAAACCTATCTCATTTTCCTTAGTAGAGATTAATCCTATGTACTACACGATAACAGACAGCCTCATTAGTGCTCATTCATGACATAGCAGAAGAGAGACAAGAAATAATTTAATCTCACATAAACGAGCCAAAATAAGCACATATGAGTTCAGCACAAAATTCTGCCCTATGAACCAAGCTTATTTCAAAATCACCATAACAGAAAGTGACCATTTGATAAGGTTCAGTTTTCTTAATAGACAATATAATTCCAGCAACTTTGCCACTCCCCAGCTGTGTTACATGAGCAAATTGCTTTCACCTCTCTCTGGGGCAGTGGTTTTCAACCCTAGCTCAAGGATTCATGGACTTCTGAGAGACTGCAAGTGGTAAGTAATAAAGCACATACATAGCTTCTACATGGCTCCAAATACTCCTCAGAGGTCTGGTCCTCTTCTGGGAGAGATTTAGCTTTCCAGAAATTGGGATTATTTGAAAAAATCACCTGTCCAAATGGTAAATTATTAGGAGCAGTCACTGTATCTTACACTGGAAGTGTACATGACTTCGTTTTTGTGACTGTAAGGCAACAGAACAGAAGGAAGCATTAATAATGCTGCTGGACTGATAAAGTCTGCTTGTAGGGAAGTGATTGTGCCCTGTACTCGGCACTGGTGAGGACAAACCTCATTTTCTTGACTGTAAGGCAACAGAACAGAAGCAAGCACGAATAATGCTGCTGGACTGATAAGGTCTGCCTGTAGGGACGTGATTGTGCCCTGCACTCAGCACTGGTGAGGACACACCTCGAGTACTGTGTTCAGTTTTGGGCCACTCACTACCAGAAGGGCAGAGAGATGCTGGAGCGTGTCTAGAGAAGGGCGACAAAGCTGGGGAAGGATCTGGAGAACAAGTCTGATGAGGCACGGCTGAGGGAGCTGGGGGTCTTTAGCCTGGAGAAGAGGAGGCTGAGGGGAGACCTGATCCCTGTCTATAGCTACCTGAAAGGAGGTTGTAGGGAGGTGGGTGCTGGTCTGTTCTCCTGGGTAAATGGTGATAGGACAAGAGGAAATGGCCTCAAGTTGCATCAGGGGAGGTTTAGATTAGATATTAGGAAAAACTTCTTCACTGAAAGAGTGGTCAGGCATTGGAACAGGCTGCCCAGGGAAGTGGTGGAGTCACCATCCCTGGAGGTGTTCAAGGAACATATAGACATGGCACCTGAGAACATGGTCTAGTGGGTACGGTAGTGTCGGGTTGATGGTTGGACTGGATGATCTTATAGGTCTTTTCCAACCTTAGTGATTCTGTGAAATCATGCATATAGTTTTCTTTGCTGATTTCCATTTTGAATAAATAGCTCCATCCAGATGCCCAGTTCAATTTCAGTGTTGAACAGTTTACCAGCCCAGGTAAACAACAACAGCACCCTTCTCTACAGGATTCCCATTTGGAAAGCATCCTTCCATTCCACTCAAAGCCAGGCTGGGCAAAGCTGTCTTGATAGTAACTTGATTGTCAAAACATCAGCAAAACAAGAAAAGCAGGGGGGTGTGAGGGAGGGAAGGTGCTAAGATTTCCTTGGCCCTCCCCAGCAAAACTCTCAGTCTCGGACCAGCTGATCCCCGTCCCAGTGAAGCCTGTGGAGCCAGCCCAGACCATCATGAGCAAGTTCCTCACTAAGCCTCTGATTTCAGAGTTTATTCCAACTTTTCACCTATTGTTAGTTACCTGGAAGCTGCACACTCTCAACTAATGAGACCGTCATAAATAACTCATTGCTTTAAAGCACCTCATTAAGACCTGGATCTTATTAACCACACTCCTGTAAATCAACAGGCTTTCTACTACAGTCAATAAACCACATGAGCAGGGATCAGTTCTTAGCATCTGGCTCAAATCCATCTCTCTTTTGGCTAACTGATATCTTTAAGTGAATAACTGTGTAGAAGTGACCTTTGGTGAGAAGAGAAATTTAAATCTCAGAAAGGTGCTCCTGATTTCACTAACCCGGGCAGCTGCCTTCCTAGAAAAGTCAGTATCTTGTTCCCAGCATAACTAAGAGCAGAGGTATCTTTTGACAACATTATTTTCTGGTTCTCTCTTTTCTACCGAAGCATACTGAAAGACAAAAAGGGCTAGATGAAGTTAGCTAGAACTTTCATTTGAACAAATCTTAGTTACCATCAAGCCTGGAAACTCAGCAGCATCCTACAGATGACCTTGAAAGGAAACAATTTTGCTTTGCCCCACTCTGAGCAGAAGAGATTAACACTGCCTACACACATCCCACAAAAGCTTTGTTAGCAGGCACAACAGAGAGGAGTCCAAAAAACACAGCAAAGGCATGTTGCTGGCTTGTTGCAGACATCTGTCAACACCATAACACTGCAAGAGCTCCAGCCCCAGCTCTCCTCTCACAGATAAGAGCAGCAAACTGGAAAATGGATCCCACCCCTCAGTGACTCCCTTGTTCAGCTCAGTGTTTGCAGTGAACTAGAGGGTTGCTTCTTACCTCAGAAAATATGGTAATCAAGGAGAGCTCAGCCGTCTCCCAGACTAAAAACTCCAAAGCCTGGTAGTCTTATATGTGCAAGCATTTCTCTTTCTCCTTCTCAAGGTTCCCTTCCCATTTACACCAGACTGGTCATGGAATGAATTATAGCCTCAAAGCAGCTGCAGTGTATCTTCTCTTGCCCATTTAATCTTCAGCTAAAGTCATAATGTATTATTTGTCTCCAAAAATAAATTATTCTCAACTGGATAGAAAGATACTGAAGTCAGTCCTATTGCTAACACATAAATGAAACCTTAAACCTGATGTCACGCTTGGGATTTCAAGATGCCACCTGGTACTAATACAGCCCATGATACAGCCCTGTAAGTTCTCACCTTGCAGGAAGGAGGTCCCACTGGAACCATTGCACTGCACTGCATGACCTGCCCAGTATAATACTGGAAAACTACAACCCAGACTGACTATGAGTATTTTACCATTTAATGAGTCATTTAATAATGGGTCATTTCCTAAAATGGCCAGTGGCTTAGCAGTTACCTGACTGCTATTTTTCAGTTGCACAGAATAAAGGAAACAGCAGGTACTGGGGTGACCTTGTTCCAATAGACACACAGCTAGAACCAATGGCTACAAGCTGCAGTTTCCAATGGAGGTGGGATCCCTTGTTCCACTGGATCCACTTCTGCGAGTTTTCTTTTTAGCCAAAAAAAGGCTCAGGGCCCCAGGTGAACATGTGACAGCCTGAAGCATCACAGACAGAGCAGGTGATTGCAAAGTTTCTTTAGGCCTTAGGCCCCATGACTTGAGGAGCTTCCTCCAAACAGGAGGTGGTCATAAATCAATGGGCAGCTTTCTTACTCAGCAGAGACAGCATCACCTTAAGTGACACTGATAAACGAGTCTGCGAAATTTGCTTTGCTATGCTGCCTTCTGTTTAGCTTCCCTTGAAATTGAAATGCATAAAATACCATTAATATAAAGAGGAAGCCAGGTGTGAAATGAAATAATTCAGATGCACTACTTCATCACAAAGTTGTTGGTATAAATTGGAAAAAAGCTTATTCAAACAAAAGCCTAGCAATTCTTATGAAAAGGAATATCTAGGTATGATTTATTTAGAGGTCAGGGTGTCCCACTCCACAACCCCTGCAAAGAACAGTTTAGCTGTATTAATTGTCAGCTTTCATGAAACACTTTGGAAATTTTCTGTGCTGAAAGTCCAGCCCAGACCTTGATCTCAGCAGAGCTGACGCAAAACGTGATGGCCACTGGTGCTCACCTTTACTATCCCTCAGTCACGAGCCACCTGGAAATAGCCAGTTTTCTGTGCCTAGGGTCAGAGGGATTTCAGGCTGGCTTCTGACAGCTCTATGGGGTCACCTTGCAGTACCATGGAACAAAGGAGTGGTTCTGTTCAACTCTGGGGTACATGGAAAGTGTAAAGTACACTGAAAGTACGGATGGAAATTGTGACTCTCATGGGAAACACAGGCAGAGCACTCATTAGCAATCACTAATCAATGATGTAATTCTTTGTGTGTTTGAGATAGGTGAATAACTGAAAACTGTGGTTCATTTTAAAACAACCGTGTCTTAATGAGGAAACAGAATCTGAAAGACCCTCTGCAAAATTAATTCATTCTTAAGGATACGAACTAAGTTGGAAGTAGTACTGTAATGGTGCTTTGGCTTTTGAGTTACTGAGATACAAATTTGGGGAAGAACACACAAACAAGGAAGGAAACTAAAATCCTTATTGTAAGAGGGAATTGTACTCCACTTGGAAAGATTAAATGTCATTTACTTACAGTAAAAGCAAAGGTTATGCCAAGATTAAAAGAAGAAATAAAAATTTTAAAAACATACGTGGACCTCCTGGTAATCTCCCCAACATCTTCTAGTAGCAGCAAACTGGATTCTCTGCCAAAACCCTTTCTTTCCTCCTTCTTTCTTCTATCCTGCCAAATCTTCCCTGGTAGCAAGAATGCCTGGCCATGACCTCTCATGTTTTGGAAAGCAAAGTTGAACCCCACCTGCTTTACTGTGTTAGATCTGAATATTTGTTTCTTACCTGGTAAATCAACAACATGACACAGAGGAAAGTTTCAGGCTTGTTGCTGGAATTACATCAATTTCCAAGTTCAGTGGTGTCTATTTGCAGAGAGCAAACAACTATTTTAACACTGCTGGCGTTCTCAGAAATAATTTCTGGAGAGAATTTCTATTTACTTTAGTGTTACTACGCTGCATGGTTACTTCCCACGAGAAATATGGACTGTTTTAACGATCAGCCAGTCCCCAAGAACTGCTATGCAGTCATTCAAGACTGATTGCTTTGGACCCATTTATTAACTGGGTTCCTTGCTTTGTACCAGTCTTTTATTTTAGTTCTAGCTGAGCTCTGGGTTCCTTCTTGGCACTTCTAAAGTAACTTTTTGCTGCATAAATTAAATAATTTTTTAAAACAAAGACATGGAAAAAAAGCCACTGTGGCTGCTTTTGTCCCAGAGGTCCATGACAGTCCCCAGCTCTCTCTCTATTCTACAATCCAGAGATTCTTGAGATGATGGTAGGGTGGCATTTTGCTGTTGGCTGAGGGCTCAGTGTCTGCAGGGTCAGAGTATCAGTCTGCTTCCTGGAATATGCCACATCCTCACCAAACTCCATGCCTTCCCCAGGCAAGAGCTGGCAGATCCTTTGCCCATTTTTTCCTCCTGTGTGTAGGTCTGTACTGCAATGCCCTTCTCCCTGGGACATCCTACTGCTTTATCTGTCCTGATATCTGCTCCCAAAGGGCTTGGTGAGGAATGCTTACCCCAGCCTCCTGCACGCCATGGTCAAAGTTTGCAAATCCATCTGAGGTAGACTTTGACCTGAATACAGTGAGTCCCAGGAGGACTGCTCAGAGTGAGAGACCACACTCCAAAACCTGGAGGAAATATATGGATGGCAAGGTGCTGGAGTTCTTCCTAAACCCTTATAGCACAAAACAGTGCCATTTCTTCCTTCTTGTTACCTTGGCACTGACTGAAAAGTCTTCTCCTGGAAGACACAAGGCAGTAGAAAAAGACAGAGAAAGGAGACACTGCCCTGTGCTCCTGGTGGTTGTGAGGGAATGAGAGCAGTGTCGTAGAAAAGATGCCTTGTCTGGATCTCTTTCTTCCCCCAAGCTCTCCTGTGTCCTGTGTCTGGTCTCTGGATTCACGGGCTGGACTGTTCAAATGAAATAACATGTAGAGACAACCAAGGAACAAGGGTGAAACAGTGCACACCGATGTGGCTGGTGGTATAGTTGTATGAGGAGAGCCCCAGGACCGCAGAACCCAGCCTGATAGCACAGACCATCATGACCAATGCAGAAATGATGATTCAGAGACTTTTTGCAGCATGCAGTCATCCTGCGTTGCATGTGCAGGCCAAGCAGGTTACTGAGTCTTGGCAATTTATATGTAGGGGTTTTCCTCTGTCTCACTCTCATGCAAACACACTCCAAACTCCAAAATGAGAAAACTAAATCAAACCCTCCCTAAAACAATCAGAAAGATGGGAAAACAGAAAAGTGAGCCCTCCAGATCAAAGCAATTATGCGAATTTCAGCAGACTGAGTATTATTATAAAATCCTGATAATACAGGCAAGGTGCATCCTGCTTTCATTCTGTGGGCTATCTCTAATTCACTGTTACACAACACAATAGTCCAACCCCAATGGAGAAAATTGCTGTGCACACTCTGAACTCGCACGAACAATAAAATGCAGTTCAGTCCCATTTATTCATCATGTCCCCATGAGCTTGAGATATTTAAAAAGACAATGAAAACACCTGAGTCCTTCAAGTCTGAAAAGCTCTATGCACATACAAATAACTTCTTTTTCAAGAGGGCCTTTGTTCAGAATTAACAAAGTGTCTATTATGCATACTAAAAAGTGAGAGCTACAGATAAGTAATAAACAGCATTCCAAGCATAGAAAAGTAGGCCACATCTAGAGTAATTTTCATCCCAAACTTGAGGTGCTTCTGTTCTCCTCCCTTTCTTCTCCAGACCTTTCCAAAAATAAACCTCTTGAGAAGATAAAGAGCTCTTTTTCTGCTCCAAATGAGGAACATACCTTACCCAGCCTGCTCTCTATCCCTGCAATTTGTTTGAACTCTCCACTGATCGTCATGTATTTGACACTCTCACGGAAATCTTTTCTTCCTACACCAGCAGCAAGGAAAAGCCCCACCTAAAGGCTAAGAGAACTCTGGTAGTGCCAGCTCAGGTCAGCTCAGAATGTCCGACAGAAAGCATGGCTTCAAGAGAAAGTTCCCTTTGGCCTTTCTCTATCTTGCATGAGGCTAATGCAATCACCTGGTGACCACTGCAGCTTTGTGTACCCCAGGCAGGGTTAGAGAGCGCCATTCAGCTGACCGCCAGAGCAGAGCCAGGATTTGCTGCAGCTTGCACCGTGAGGAGAGGCAGTTACCTGACCATGTCATGGTAACGATGCCTACAGCATCCCACTACCAGGGTATCAGTTTCCCCATTCAACCATGTGGCTTTTGAAACAGCTCATGTTTCTATTCCCCTGCTTCTGTGTTCCTTCCCTCCTCCAACCTGTGTGATATTCTAAAGAAAAATAGCCTGGCCTCTGGATGTCAAGATTAAAAAAAATGTTTACCATTTCCATTTGTAAATTAATGCTTGTTTTTCATTATTGCCTGCTGCCTTTGAAGGGAATGAATCTTCTCCTCAATACAGCATGCGTTCTGGTTGATCAGTACTCCACTTCCTTGCCCTGCCACAGACCCAGGTGGGAGCACTGCAGAAGACATTACATTTAAGGAAGTAGAGTTCAGGAACAGTCCTTCTCTGCCCTACCAGGCCTCGTACTGGGCTTGAGCAGCCCGTACATTAGCATGATCAGCACTGGAAGGGAACCTGTTGGTGTGCCCCATGCCAGCCTCTGCTGTGCACTCATAGGTGTTATAACAGAGGTTACGGTCCAGGCGGTAAGAAGATAAATGATTTTGCTTGTTACAGACAATAAAAGGCAGCACAGCATGAGAAGGAGGCAGACCCTCTTTGTGAACAGGATCTGCACAGTACACCATGGGAAAATCCATCTGGGTCTGTCCCATGCTGCATAAATGTGGGGTTCGCAGATCTGAAGGCTTGTAATATCTACTATCGATATTCTTCTTTTTGTTCTACCTTATTAAAACAGATATTTTATTCCATCATTTGTTGCTGAACTCTTCTTACCGATAACTGGAAAGAGCCCTGCACTGTCTGTCTCTCACACTCCTGGTGCAGACCACCAGGTCACTGCAAACAGGGTCTGAAGGACATCTCCCTGCTCTGAATTTGCTGAAACCACCATTTAACACACTGTGAGATGTGGCTTCGAGACATGGAAGTTTTAGGTCAAACTTACCTCCTTGCAGAACCAAGGCTGAAGTATTTGGGCCAGGACATCTTGGTTGGCTACTGGATTTTCCTGTGCCCAGCAGAGGGGGGACCAGGGTTTCCAGGAATTATCGCCATACACGCTGCTCGTGCATTATCTTATGGGTTCCAATAGTCAGTGTATCAGTGGTGATCGTCTGGTGGCATGCTAGTACACAAGAGCCCCTGAGCATCGCAGATCACACATGAGAGCACTGGGATGGCATTTATCCCATTGGCAATTGGCCTTGCTGTTCCTGGAGAGAAGAGGTGCTTCTCTCATGATAAGGTCCACAACATTACGTCATGTTTGTATTTCAGGAGGCTGAGAAAGCATCAGAATGCCAGAGGACAAGTCCTCACTGAGGAAGGGTGGAGCAAAAAAGACTCCTGCTCTGCGGCAGCGGCAGGGATATATATCATACTGTACAAAAGCCTGGAAAGAACTTTGCACAAAAGCCTGGGAAGGGCTATGCCTATTATTGCTGTCAGGGTATTTAATGGCAGTCAACTCCTGCCCATCCTTATTTTCAGCTCTGCAGACAGGGATCTCCATTGCTGAAGAAGAAGGCTCTTGAAGGTGATGTCATGAGGAAAGCTACAATAGCAAGTGTTATATTCATGCATGTTTTGTCCATTCTATAAACATAAAGAGATGAAGATTCTTTTCTCTTTGAACGAAGGCTTTGGAGTTAGCTGGCTAACACCCTGTTTTGTGTTACATGTTATGTGGGAGCACCTGAAACACTGGGACCGCTCCTGGCGATTGCTGCAGTCAAGCAGCAATGGAGAGTTTCTTGCTAGGGACTGAGATGAATGGGAAAACCTGTCATTTATGAGGTTATGTTAATTTAGTTCCACTGAATATCTCTGGGGACCAATAACATTGATTTAGGATTTTGTTCTGATGACAGCTGAAAGGTGTGAGCTAGAAGAATTGTCTGTGTCTTGCCAACTGCTTCCCCCAATTACTGTCTGCAATAGCAGCCTTGAGCTCTTGCTCCTTTTTCACCTTGAGGCAGGATACTGCAGGGTAGGGAGCCATTGCTCCGTCTTTCCCGCACCAGGACACGCAGTGTCACGTTCCTGAGTGATGCTCTACAGGGGAACTGTCTGCTGCGGGTACCACACTACAGCCCTTGACATGCACTTGGAGTTAAATTTGAGCTGCATCTTCAAGTGGAAGTCAGTCCTTATAGAACTTAATACAAACTTACCACCTGGGTCCTGCAATGTCTATAGTGCAATGTAGATGGAGGGAAATCAAGAAAAAAAAAAAACCCACACCAAAAAATAAGCAAGTCCTGAACCTTGCATTTCTCAAAGCAAGGGTGCAGAGAACTTGTCCCATGGAGAGAAATAGCCAGGGACACTACCTTTTAGCAGGTCAGGTTGAGTAGTATCTGTTTGTACCATATATAACTGTGCAAGTACCCTCTCCATGCAGTTAAAGGGCTTGATAGCTGTTCCACCCTCTCCCTGAGCCCAGCGTGCGTTTTCAGTTCCCACCTGGGCTGCCTTGGCTCCTCCACATGGCCAGAGTGGCATGTCCCACTGGGAAGGCACCTCTGATAGAGCCTGAAATCCTTGTCTGCCTTTTGTGGACAAGAATGCTTTTCTCTCACAGTAGTTGTTTTGTATAGCAGAGCATGTTGTTATTGTGTTCTAGCTCAGTGGTTTAATTCGTGCTGTGAAATTGTTGCAGCGGGAGAACTGGATATGAAACACCGATTTTCCCTTATAATAGGAAATATCAAAGCTCTTAAATTTAATCCTTGTCTTTGTGGGAACCTGTCTGAGAACAAAAGCTTAGCAGATCTCCAGGGAAACAAAAGAGCGTGGACTAGCTACAACCCCATGTCCCTGCTGCTTTGCAGTGTTCCACCTTGCAAAGCACCCCTAAATCACGGGAAGCTGATCTTACAGCTGATGCATTGTCTGAGCAGAAGTAGCTACCGTATATTTTGGGGATGGGATGGGGGGGGCTTGATGTTATAAATCTACTTAAGAATTTTTCAAATTTTCAGTATATTTTTCCTTCTGAAACAAGAAAAACATGAAAATAAGACCTACATCAGATCTTCTGCTAAGGTGTTTGATGTTGTCTGCTGCTCTTCCTAAAGCTTCATCTCTTCTTTGAAAATAGGAACCATGCAACCCCTTTGCATAAGAAGAAATTCTTGCAGACGTTGAAGTAAGTGTAACGGGTGCAGAGCTACTTGGCTGATTCTGCAGAAAACCAAAAGCAGAGTCTTGCAGACAATAAATGCTCCCCTTTCATCTCTACTCAGACATCTAAAGCTGATCTCTTTAATGCAACCATTGCTGACTGCTTTCTTCCTAAAGAAACCACCTCAGGGAAGAGAAGGAGAGATTTCTGTACACAGTGTGCTGCCCACAGAGGCACAGCCAGCCACCTCTGATCATCTTTTGAAAGTCTCCCTAGCCAGTTGAGGGCAGCTCCTCTCCTTTTTAACAGAAAATGCTTACTCCATTTTGCCTTTTGCTATTTCAGATAGGGATGGACAAAAATGGGCTTCATCTACAGGGTCTTACCCCTTCAGACCTTCCTTATCAAACACACCCAAAACACACTGATGATTACTTAACCCCCTGAATTAGCTGGTGGAAACTGACTTTGCTCCAGAAACCTCACCAGAGCTGTATTGAATTACTGAGAATGTGACTGGACCATGATTGTACTGCTTGTGGGGGATGTTATGAAGAACTTTCATAACCAAAAGGAGAACATATTTTTGTTGTCCTGCAGGGCTGATTAGATGGCACACAGACTATCAGCCGAGGAGCTCTAGGAAGGCCTGAAGCAGTGGAAAACCAGGCATTTATGTCTTTGCTAAGCAAAGAAGTGTTCTTCAGTGTCAGAAGAAAATGCTGGCCAAAGCTTGTCAGAATTCAAGCCCATAAAAGCCTAGAAATCTGCTTGTTTAAAGAAGGAAACATGGTTCAGCCCAGTGGCACTGTGGAAAGAAGGTACGCTGGCGTGATCGTGCTGACTCTGCACCAACCACTGTTGCAGGTTTCAGGCTGTGAACAGACATGCTTTACAAGTAGATTTTTTTTAATCAAAGGTTACACCATCTCTCCCCGTGGAGGCACATCTGAGCTGGTATACACACAGATGATTTTCATCCCTAATTTGTGCTTAGTTACTCAGAGCTGCAACTAAAACTGATACAGCTGTGCCAGGTCTGTTGTCTCCCAGCACAGTGCTGACATTGGTAAAGCAGCAGAAAGGAGTGAAGAGCGGGGAGGCTGATCCCATATGAACATTACTGCAGGGACAGCTGGTAGGCTGGACCCATGGCAAGGAGACTGGGCTAACCCCTGGGTGTTAAAGGGAAATGGAGGACAGGAATACTGAAAATACAACCCCAAACTCACAGCAGACAAAAGTTCTCAACTCCCGGGTTCTGCAGAGTCCTACAATTTGGGACTGAAAGCCAAAGACAAACTTCAGTTTTCCCTCGCTGCAGTGCAGGAGGTTGCAGAGTTTTATTGCAAGGCTCCCTTCTTCTCCCACTCTGCCCATCTCCTCACTTTTGGAAAAAGAAACTGCAAAGGTTAACCCACCTAGAACACCTGCTGTGCCCTTGCTATTGCCCCTGCCCCAGTTATTACACAGCAAACAGGTACACAGGAAGAGAATATACCCTGGAACTGATGTTTTCAGAATCTCTGTTTTGGCTCCACAGGGAGGAAAGTCTTCCCTACCAGAGCTTTTCTCCTGTGAAAAAGCAGAGCATCACCAAAGCTTAAGAATCAGTGTGCCTGGGTTAACCTGCACCAAAACAAACGAAGAGGTTAGAAGACAACCCCAGCTTTTTCCATCAGCCTTCTCTCATATTTCTTCAGAAATTCTTCTATTCTTCAGAAAATCTGATCTCCTGGGGAGACAGGACACACACATTCCCTGAACCCAGCATTTTCATGAAAGATACAGATTCTTTTCTCTCTTTTCCCCTTGTACTCCTTCATCATCCCAGCATCTTTAGCATATTGTGCTCTTGAAGCCCTTGAGATTGGTCCACTGCTCTGACCATTTCTCTGGCTCTCTTAGAGGCAATCCTGATTGGGGTTCTTTGGTATAAAATGCATTTAAAGGTATTTTTGAAGCTGTGGACCTCAGGTTTTCACTGTGTAGCAGCAGAGGCAGGATGGCCCATGCCATCTTAGCCCCTAAATCAGCGTGAGTGTTAAATCAACCCAAGGAGGGGCAGTAGCCAAGGCATAGGGCACATTTCAGGCAGGGCCAGGTTCTTGGCTAACATGCGCAACACCGTAGCCTTTCAACCCTGCACTCCCTTACCATGCACAATATGATTGTGTCCAGCCTGAACTCCCTTTCTGTCCTGCTAGGAGAGCAGCCCAGAGTCACTGCGAAATTGAAAGTGTGCAACTACAAAGCTAGGAAATTAATATCTGGAATATCCCTTTAGGCTACTGACTGCCTTTGCTTATCACTGCAGTAAATGCCAGAGAAAAGGAGGGGGTAGATCTCGCTTCACTTAGTTGAAAAAGTTTGGAGTAATTTATTTAGTTTAATGTTGTGTTTTGACAAATAATGTGCCTGTTTTTGTGTAAGAGGCACAATCACAAGTTGGGAGAGGAGGCCATGGAGCAGGATTCAATCAGTGCATGTGATGCCAGAAGGGAAATTAACTACAAAGGATGCATTTTTTTTTTTGGCATCCCAGCAAATGTCTGTATCTTTCAGTCGGTAAATACGACAGGGTCTTTAGCCTAAGAGCATATTGTGCCAGTAAACACGGGACAATAGCAGCCTAAAGGTAAATATGGCAAAGCTCAGGAGGCTGCAAGGCTGACAGGTCCAGCCAGCCGCATTATCATGCTGGTCCCGGCTCCCCTCTCCTGGTGTGCAGCCAGCCCCCGCTGCGCCCTGGCAGCAGGAGAGTTCATGACATACTGATGTAAACAGTCTGCGCCATCCCCAAATCTAAAATCTCTTGGTCACCCCAGCCATTCAGCGGAGCCGTGGCTTCTCCACGTTGGCACAAGGATTTTACCATGCTTGTGAATGGTGACGGGCATTTTTCAAGAGCAGTCTGCAATGTCCTGAACTCTCCTCTGACTGACAGCTGGCAGCAGCTCTGTTGAAGGCATGGCTGGAGCATACTGGAGCCCTGCAGAAGGAGTAGGTGAGACATTTGGGGGCCTCTACTCCTGGGAGCCACATCTTGGTTTACAGCCAGACCTGACAAGACACTCCAGTTGATCATTACCTGACAAGTGTCAGCAGTTCCTGTCTGTGACCATTATCCCTTTAATATAAAACAGCGTGGAGATTAAATAACCTTCTGAAAATGCAGCCAGACTTTGCTAGGTCTTGGAACAGCCTTGTGGCATTCTGTCCAGCTCTGGTTTTATTCCATTTCCTCCAGTGGCAGACATCACGGCTCATTGTGCATGCGAGTGTATTCAAAAGTGTGACATAAATGAAATGCACTCAGCTTTATGGGATATATAAGAGCCCAGATGTGCCAGGACCTTCAGTCATTTTACAAGGTCTGAAGCTGAGGGAGTAGGTGCCAGTCAAAAACATTGGTTTCTTCTTCTCTGTCTCTCTCATTTTTCCATCTTTTTAGAGGTTTCTTGGGAAATGAGGTAAGCAAAGCACTGAAATTCCCACTTGGAGAGTCAATCAGCTACAAGTCTGCAAAACCCCAGACAGAGATTCTCCCGCTGACACCTTTTTCCTTCATGGATGCTTCCCTTCTGCAGCCTGTCCAGCAGATGTGGGCTCTGCTTGGCTCATCTGGAGCAAACCCTAAAGCTCACAGGGACCCCGGCGCTGGTACAGGGCCATCCCACACCACCCTTGGCCCCAGCCTCTGACTTTCAGAGGAACAACCTGGCAAGTGTCAGCGGCTCTGCTGTTTGTACACAACCTTGCGGACCCATGCTGCATTCCCATGGCTTGACGAACACCCGCAGGGATGGATGCAGGTCACCCGCCAATCAATCCAGGCTTTAGCCAAACAATGCAGGGGGAAGGCTAGCTGCCACAATGATCCAAGTGGGAAATGTTTAAGCTAATGTATACCTTCCCTAAGACATCATACTTCTAACGATTTGTTGCTTTTTAGCAATCATCTGATCGCTCCGGGACCCCACTGCAGTACAGGTTTGGTAACAGGCATCTGTGGTTCTGAAAACAGCGTGACCTAAATAAAGCAAGCAGACAGAAAGCGGGGAAGAAAAGCTGCTGAACAGAACTAGTCAACATTTTATTCACATTAGCAACTGCAAGTGAAGTCTTCCAGCCCAAATCATCAGTCCATGCTGGCTATGCACTCTGTACATCAGCAATATTTTAATGCAAGAACAACAGAGGTCTTTTTCCTAAAGTAACTTCATTTGTTTGTCACTTTTCAGAGGAACACATATGAACTGGGTGTGTTGCTTCTATCTGGAAAGAGATGGCATATGTGTCAGGTGGACACATCTACCAGGGAAATGCAATACTACTCGAATATAAAGTGTTTGAGATGACAGGCTGTTTCAGTTCTTGGTAACTCTATTGGATACACTTTCCCAGTGATCATCTTCTGGATAAAAATTTCAGCTTGGAAGCTGTCACACAGATGAGAGAAAAGGGCCTGTAATGAGAAAGACTGCAAATGGAGAGCATTTTTCTGTATCTCTAGCCTGCAGATGAGGATCCTGTTTCCCAATTACCTCTTCTGTCTTGCCTCATCCCAACTGCTGCTCCAGTAAGAAATCAACATCTTTTTCTATCAGATTGCCTTCAGGATCTTGGTTGTGCAACTTGCTGTGAGCAGGAAAGAGTTCATGGCTCTGTGTGCCTAGATGTAGGGATAAAACACATCTTCCCCTCACAAAAAATAATCCTGCTGGAATTAAAAATGACTGCAGATGGACCTGCATGCCTCTGTGAACAAATCAGCATCAACAGTGGGCTCTCTTGCTTTGGTTCCAGCTTATTCAGTAATTTCCTCATCAGCCATATCATGGGGAAAAAACCTCAAACATTGTAACTTACCCTTTAGAAATCATACAGCCGGTCATTTGCATGTCTGAATCTTCAGAAATTAAAATGGGAGGCTATATGATAAGTTAGCATAGTGGCACTTTGCAGAACAGCTACCATATTGCAGGGCTTGACACATACACTAGCAGCAGACAGGTAAAAATGTGTAGGCATCAAGTCACTTTTCCACCCATTTCAGAGTTTAAAGCAAGTATGTCCCCATTTGTACACACACAAAGAGGAATATTCATATGGACACATATTTGTGCATGTTGTTCTTATCATACATCTCCTTTCAAAGCTTCCTTAAGTATTTTTAAACCTTCTTTAAATAAGGTAAACTTTTGCATCTCCCTTATATTGGACTTGAAAGAAAAGAAGGTAAATTGCACAAAGGTTTGTAGTATATAACCAATTCAAAGTTTCTCCCTGAAGTGGTATATGACGTATTATAGAGATTATCTCCTTCACCAGTTATTCCTTGATAGAGTTTTCAACGATCTCCCCAAACTGACAACAGGCATAACATTCTTCCATCATTTTTAAAAAGCTCAGGGTGCAGTTCACAGAATTCACTGGGACACCCAGACTTCCCCACTGCCCTTTATACCTCTGACTCCAGAGTCAGCACAGAAATGAAGCAAACACTCAGCATTATGTGAATTCAAGCTAATCAGGTATCTAAGTGCTAGAAAGACCCAGACCCTTAACAAATTCCCTAGACACGGCCTTAGACAGAGTTTCAGGGGACCATATGGGCTAGCTTCCCCATATCACAGGGAAACTTCAATGAGTCCAAGTTTTCTTCAGTTTCTATCTTTTCCCCCAGCAGGTCTTTCAGCACTATTTTTGCACTGTGTTTGTGACAGTGGTTCAAAATTGCTGCAAAGTACAGCAGGGCAGTTATTTTACCTGTCAATCCAAGCTGTGACATTTTTGGTGTGGTAAGCTGTAGGAGACAGCAGTATCTGGTTTACTTCCTTTTCTCCTAAAAGTCCTGCATTTCCTCTGACATTTTGGGGTTTAGTCACTTCTCTCTAGCACTTTGCTCTATGCTTTTTTTTTTTTTTTTAACTAAAACACCTCCAACCTAAACCTATCAGTGTGGAATAGCTCATGAGAACTTCCGTGGGAACTTCAGCACAGTTTTTTCATGTGGCCATTCTCCTCTCTTGGAGAAGACAAGCTCTGTCAGGTACACATCAGACAGCACACATCGCTTCACTCGGCAGTCGTCTGCAGAGGAGAGTGAAAAAATGAAGGTATCCAGACCTGAAGACCCATGAGTCATGGAGTTAGTGTTTCCAAATCTTTCCATTTCTGAAGGAGTGGGGATTTGCAAACCAGAAGGCATATTTTTAAAACACATTTTCCCTCCCAAGCAGTTCTGCAGAGTGCAGCCGATGGTGCGTTTCGCTCCGCGTGAGTCATGCGTGTACAAGGAGATGCCCTCCAAGCCTGTGCGAGACACGTGGCCTTGCTGTGTTGCCCCCAGTCACAAGCAGAAGGCAAAGCTGGGAGAGAAAAGTGGTTTAGGGCTCATCTCCAGAAAGAATGTTTTATAGAAGATAGGAAACTCTAAGATGTAAAACATACCCAAAATCATTATTTTTGCAGTTAACTGGCACCAGACAAAACAATAGTATTACCAGGTTTTAAAGTTAGCCATGTAGTTAGCCAGAACAGTGAGAACAGCAGTTAGTCCATCTATTCTGCAGTGAGAAAGAATAAAAAAGAATCTAGGGAAAAATAATAGGAACCAGAGCTGTTTTTTAAAATTAGTTTCTACAAAGAACATTTAGCTTATAAAGAGACATAAATTATAGGTATGTGCTGATTGTGTGTTTATGGTTTAGCCCCTGGGAGACAGGAGGAAGAAAAATGACCTCTGCTTTTTTTCATCTTTCCCTGTAAGCTGCATTAGAATGAACATTTGGGGCTGCTTGTCCATAATTCACTGGGAAGTGGCTTTACAGAAAATCTCCTCAACCTGCTGGGAGGATACAGGTCTTTGCTCTGTTTCCAACTCCTGTCCCACTGGCTCTGAGTGGACTTTCTGAACTGTGCCTTCCCCCAGATCAAAATCCAGCACCGGGGAAGCCAGAGAAAGGCTTGTTGTCTCAAGCCTGCACCAAAGCTCACACCACCTCCCAGGACTTGCAACCGTCTTGGCTTTCTCCGCACTTCCTCTGCACCGAGCTCTCCCGCTTCTGCACAGCTCCCTCTTCCATCAGTACTGATGTGCTCCCTTGCTCAGGCCCAAGAAGTGGGCAGGGAACTGACGCTACTCCCACCTGCACATGAGCTGTGCAGCTGTCCCAGGGCAACCAAAGGGCTTGTTTTAGGGACTCAGGGGAGGAAGAGAGGTCATTGTTGGCGAAAACAGGCACCCAGTTGCACTGTCAGCAGGTACAGGGGTACAGGAATAGCAATATGTTGCTGGCCACTGGCTGTATTAAAGAAATAAAGCTCAAAACAGATTATTAATATGAACTCCTTGAAAAAAAACCAAAACAAACAAAAGAAAACAATCAAACAAAAAAAACCCCAAACCAAACAACCCAGAGCCACTGTTCTAATAAAGCCCAGAAACAAGAAGACTGCATCCATGCTGTTGGGTCATGCGTGGACTGGAAGAGCCGTAGCAAACAGGATCAACTCTATGCGGAGGGAAGGTATCCGGGTGGTGAGAATCCAAAAGCTGAAGGCAAGCAGATGGGACAGGACGTGGGGCTTTTCCAACAACACTCTGAGGCTGCATACATTATATTCTCTGTACACGTGGGATATCTAAGAAGAGCTTCCAGTGACTATTATCCAGAAATCATGGCATATCCTCAACGGACCAGTCTCCAGATGGACATCTGATCCCCACTGTCCTCTCCCACTTACATTACACACCTGAGAGTCACAGACATCTCCCAGGGGATCACCACCACTGTTTGCTATTGGAGATGACACAAGCCCTGGAGAAGCTGTAGCCTCTTTTAGGTCTGGGTTACCCCACTGCCAGCAATTTGAGGAAAACAAGGCCTGATTTCATGTCATAAATTGCATGGTTCTGCAAAGGCTTCTGCTGACAATGCTTGTCCTACCTAGCAGTATGCCTGACACCAAGAGTGTTTCCATGATAAAGACTGCTCTATCCCTGTCCATCTCATTTAATGAAATTTCAAGGGACTTGGTATCTGTGAGACCACTGTCAGATGTGAGTAAGATTGGTCAAGAGACTTGAGTGCTCTGAGGTGGAACTGACTGACAGGCAAAGGCTGCAAAACTCTTGGGGATGGTCAAGCTCTTGCTGGTTTTGTGGACAGACATGGTCATAGCTCCAAGGGGTGTGATGAATTTTAGCTGGAGGCTGCATCATCTCTCATGGAGGAACACGTTTGTTCTTACTTACCATCTTCGGCATGTGCAAAGGAGAAAGTGAAGGTTATCCAGACTGATGCTGCAAACGGAATTTACTCTGAGCAATTAATTTTGTCACAGGGATGTGCATGTGGCTGCAAACACTTGAAAAATAACTGGGCAGATACTGATTTAGGAGTCTTCTGTAGGGCTTCTGTTTTTTTTAAGCTGTTGAAGCTGAGGGGCAGGTATGCACAAAACCAGCAGTATATTTAACTTACAGTTGATTAATCACACAAACATATCCATTCTAGAGCTACACGTATAAATTGAGCCAGAGCTAAGACCCATGGCTCCATATATATCCTGCTCACCCACAGAGGCAAAGGTTTGTATAAGGAAAGATGGGAAGTAAATAAGGAAAATCAGGGTGAAAACACCGTGATGCAGCAGGAAGTTAATTTTGGTGCTGCTGATAGAAAATCTGATGCATAAGTGTATCTTAATGTACACATTAGGCTTAGTGTCAGAGTAATATAGCTAATTCCAAATTCTGACTTCCAAATGTATTAAAGTCTGAGAAGTTTTAAAGCAGAAAGAAAGAGACAAGTTGTTTGTTCTGGAATATAACCACCTTACTGTGGTGATCTGTGTCAACTTAAAGAACACGAGCAATGTATTTTAACCCAAAACATGAAGGAGAAATGGGATACTTGTGAGGATAGTGAGAATATTCCAAATATTTCTCCTTCCTAGAGAAATCCTATCCTACAGATCTTTCCTGGCCCTATAGAATAAGAGTGAAAAGAAAGCTGTGTACCTAACTGAAAGGGTTAGCCCCAAAAGGGGCTGTTCTTAAATCCCAGTCCAAATGCCTTAACCACTAATATTTTCCCAGGCCCACATATCTGAATGAGAACTTAAAATCTGAGAGAAGACAATGAGATAGAACCCAAATCTGGTTACATTGTTGTAACACTAATATTAATTCCTTTGCAGGGAGAGGATTAGAGTCTTTCAATGCCCTGATTTTATAGGTTTGTGCAAAATACAGCATCAGTTTAGCTGGAGACATCTGGCCTCTCCCTGTTAAATGAATAAAGGCATTTTTTTTTATGCAGAGGATTCTCAAAGGAAATAAGAAGTTCACTAGTGGGTGAATAAAACATGGAATAAATTTGAAATACTCAGGAGGGAAAGAAAAGCACTGCATACAATAAAAAAAAATATGTGAAGTTCTTGATAAAAGAAAATAACAGTAACACATGTCAAAGGCTATGCAGCCATGAGTAATGACAAAAGGTGTTATTAAACACTGCAGAACGCTGATTAGTTTTGTAATAGTGCATAAATCTGTGAATGTACAACTTCAAAAAGAAGATTTAAATGTTCTTCGCTAAGCAGCTTACCAGAGCTCCATTTTTAAAATCTTCATTATTGTTTCTTGCTAATTTATTTTGATAAAAAAGATTCTCCTGTGCACTCTGGTCATGAGGTGTTAAACAGATTAGGAGCCCATGGATTTCAAGAGCAGTTGATCTTTCCCGTACATTCTTGTTCAAAGAAACAAAAGCTTCATTACTAACTCAAAACTGAAAAGCATAGGTTATCCTTTCCAAACCATTTCCACAAAAATGCTGCCCTCATTTCAGGATTATTTTGAGATCATGAAGCCCACCAGCACTAGCCATTTGCTTGACCAAGAATATCAGAAAGCAAAATAATTTCATTCTCGAAGTGTAAAATTTAGATTCGGATGCTCTTATTCTAAAGTATGATATCACTTGTGCAGCTCCAACTGCTGTGACTCCATGATCTAGAAGAACCAGCTCCACTAGGTTCAGGTTTTTACATCCAACCTCAGAGTAAGGAACACCATTTCCCACAGCTCACTACGACGACTCCCTTGGTGCACATGTGAATTGAAGGGCTGCTCCACGTACCTGGGTCTTGCAGCCTGTGTGCTGGGCTCCTGTCACCTTGCATGCTCACTGTGAACACCGTGCTTGACAGTGGAATATTGACCCTCGACAGCGCTGCTCGGTACTGAGGTAGACCTTTAAAATTTTCTGCTAGTTATTTGATCGATAAAGTCAGGCTTGCTAAAAATTATATTGGATTTATAACATGTACCATACGCACAATCCCACCAGTTCACAGGCTGTTGGTCCATTTGCTTCCTATGAAAATGATCCAGGCCTGGCATACATGAAGTATAAGGAACAGTGGAGGGCAATGGCCTGGATTAATCTGGAAAAGCAGAAGCCAAAGGGACATCTAATCCCAGCCTACAACTTGGGTGGCAAGTACGAAGATAACAAAGCCAAACTCCCCTCAGCAGGTCCAGGTAGTGTAACAAAGGCAACGGCCACAGTTGCAGCTTGGGATGTTCAGCTTGGTCATAGGAAAAACATTTTTCCCAGGATGGTGGTACATCCCCAATCATTGGCAAGATGAGGGATCACCATCCTTGTAGGGTTTCACAACTCACATAAGCAAAACCACAGCTGCCCCGGTCTAGCACATGGTGAGAATCCTGCTCCAAGCAGGTCCCCCTGACCAGCATCTCCATGAGTCTGTAACTCTGTGAATAACAGACTCTTTTTCCATCCCACAAATAACATCTGTATCACTTTCTCCAAAATGGCCTAACACCACGTACTTGGTTTACATTGCAAGGTTTTGGGAGGGGGGACACGTGGCTGGCCAAGATCAACCCACCACACACCATTCCTTTTGTATCACCTAAGCAATGATCAGAATTCAGTCTAATTTTGGGAGTGGGGGGGAGGGGGGACATATGGCTGGCCAAGATCAACCCACCACACACCATTCCTTTTGTATCACCTAAGCAATGATCAGAATTCAGTCTAAGTTACAATTTCTTTATTTGATGGCCAAGCCAGTCTTAACCAGCCTTTAGCCTGGCCAGACTCACACAATCCTTTCCCACTTTGCAATTTACTATTCCTTTGGTTTTGTCTGTACAACTGCTCTTGGGAAACTCCTTGCCTGCAAACAAGCTGGAGGAAGGTGAAAGCACTAGAGAAAACGCCACACACTCTACCCTCGGAACAGATACCTCCAACCTGAGTTTCTCTTGAAAGTTGCTGCTTTTCAGTTCTGAAGAAGGGTTTGTGCACCTCAAACTGGATCTGTTTCTTCTGACAACATTAGCTCTGTATTTCCTTTCCCTATAAAAATTGATTTACTCTCTTCAGCAACATCTTTCTATGACTCTACAGGCTTGTCCATCCTCTAATATCTTCAACATGTCAACCAACAGCTCATAGACAAAAAAATAGTATGGGGTTGCATCAAGTGATGGAGACCTAAGGAAGTCACTGCAATATCTACTTATGCTTCCCCATTCCTAAGAAAGTCACTGCAATATCTACTTATGCTCCTCACAACTAAAAAATCATAATTTATTGCACCCTTCTCTATGAGTTGAGGAGACTCATACTGCAGGATGCTTCCCACATCTGTAAGCTTCTACAGCCCCCTGATTTTGAAAGTGAAGGCAAACTCAATTTTTCATTAGGCAAACTATAGTCTCTCAGATCTTGTCTTTTTGAATGGCACATAGCCAGGTGGCTAGGGCTTTTCACATCGGGGCAACATACTACATTTCCTGGCTTCACCTTTCTTTTCTGCTGAGATTAATGTACAGGTAAGAAAAGAGATGTGGTGGGAATCTGAAAGCACCTTTTTGTCTGTGTGACCTCTGTGGATAATCCCTGAGAGCCCTCAGCACAGCCTGGAGCAGGAGAAAGTAGAGCTGCTTTCATCATGGCAGTGCTGGGTGACATTAGCAAAGAGTTTGCCATTTAATAAGAATTAACTCCATTATTAATTAGCACATAAATACCTTAAAAGTTTTATTATTTCATCAATAATTCACCCATTTTCCAGACTCAGATTCTCTGTCTCACTGTGGGATTGCAGACTCTCCTCCTCTCTCTCTCTCTTTCCTCATTCCTCTTTCTTTCTTTCTTTTTCTGTTTTTCTTTCCCTCCTATCCTTCCTTCCTTCCTCTCTCTCTCTCCTTCTCTCTTTCACCATCAGTTTGACCTCTGTGGGACCAAGACAGTGGACTCTTGGTATCCTTTGCCTCTAGAAGTCATAAGAGTAGATAAATAGGCTGTCCTCACAAGTCTCAGGCTGGGACAAGAGTCTTCTGACCCTGCCAAACTTGCACAGATATATTCAAGAAAAAAAAAATCTGCTAATTCTAAGGGTAGAAATTCTGGAAAGGTGCAATTCTATTCTTTGATAGGCTCAACAAGCTGAGAATAGAATTGTAATGGCAGTTAACATATCTGGGATGTGTGTAGGGTGGTCACAGCTTACGAAGCACTGTCTAGCCTGCCCTCACCTGCACATCCAAGGGCTGTGAAATAACAGATTTAAAAAGATCTCAAGATGCCAGAAGAAAAATCCCTAATGAGATGGCAGGTAGGTTTAAGATTGACTGCCCTCTTGGGCTTCCCAGACACTCTCCATGTCTGTGGAACATTATACACTGCAGGTAGGCAAATGTCATCGTGCTTGCCCACACTGTCTCACCCACGGGCACAGAGGAAGTTCATGTTTCTCTGCACTAGCTGGAGCAGCTCTGGGTACTCAGGGTGGTGCCTGCTCTGTTTTCAGACCTGGGACTCCCTAGCTGATGGCAAAGTCCTGTTGTCCTGTATCAAGCAGCACATGGCATCTCACCCACTCTGCTTAATGCAGAGAGGACGCCCCCTCCCCAGGAAGCAGACAAACTATGGCCCAGTCTGGTGAAACTCGAGTGTGTCTTTGAAAAGGATATCTGCTCTGAACCCCAGGAGGTGGCTCTTCCAGGGGCCGTGCGCAGCTGGCGCAGAGACCCAGCTCTAATGGTTCACGCCCAACACAGCTTTTCTTTGCCTTCTGCTTAGATAGCCAGAGCACCAGCAGCACCTGCCCATGAAGCGTGCTCAGAGCATCATGCTTTGGGAGCATACCACACTGTGAAGAAAGGGTACCCAGGATGAAAAAACCCAGCTACATACAGCTGAGATAATCCATCACTATTTTTCCCTGACTTTGGCCTGCTGCAGGCAGGAAATTTCTTTAAATTCTGACCTGAAAAAGTCACTTTGGGAGTTATTTATCAAAAGGTATATTTTTAGGGGGAATTTATTTTGCAGTGACAGGAAGATGCCATTGCATGCCCAGTCAAATTCATTTGGAAAGGCTCATTTTCTATAAACCAAAGTATCTTTTTTCTCTTACCATAGACAGAACAGTCTGTTCCAGAAGCAAACTGGAGCTTTTTCTCTCTTTTGCACTACAGCTACTATCCTGACAGCCATGCTTAAGCTTATTAGCCAGACTCGGAATTTCAGGGCAGAAACAAAAGCCAGAAGAGATGTCTGAGTTGCAGTACAGTAAAATGCATGTTTTTAGGGATCACCAACAAACCAGAGATAAAAATTCAGCTTGTGGATTCGGGAGAGGTGTATGTGGAAATTTGCCTTCCTGTCCTGCATTTTGTGATTCTTACAGGAAGGATAAGGTTTGATAGATACGGATCTCTTAAAGGATTGTTTTTAATGTATAAACCTCTCCCTTTGCTGATAATTAACAAATGTGACATTATTTCTGAAGCAGCGCCAGGCAAACCTGTTAAAGGTGATGCTGTATACTGGAGCAGGAATCAACCTTTCCATTGGTAAGTTAATGGTAAGTTAATTGCCACGGGTAGTTTGCAATGCTCTGTGAGAAGGAGGTGTGCTCTGAGCATATTTTTATGAGGAAAGTGAGTTTTAGAGGGAAAAATGTCCATCAACAGGGCATGCATACGCACATACAAGCATATATCTAAGGAGGACAGGGATGTTTAGTTAATGTCAATACACAGGGCTGCCTCTGCTGACTGTAGGCTCTGGCATTGGTGGGAAATTGACTGCTGCCTGAGATTATTGGGAGTTTGATACAGAACATAGTTAGAATTAATAGAAGTTAGAGGTCTTTTTATGGAGAAAGAAATGGTCCAGGAGTTTTATGTGTCCCAGAAGGGACAGGTGAGGATGTGGTGAAGCCTCTGGCACTGCATGGCTCTTCCTTGGACAGGACTAAGGCAAGGGTACTGACAGGCGATTTGTACCATTCAATTATTCAGGAGTCCTTCACAGATGACTGCAAACAAGGCAGAGTGGCAGGTCCAGGAGGAAGTTTAGAAGGAAATGCTCAGTGGTCAAGGAGAAAGTTAAGGATAAATCAGCTTTTCAGAGGACCTCAGGCCAGTGGAAGATGGCAGGCTCCCTGACAGACACATAGGCTACACACTGTTACTGAAAATCTTTGCAAGTGAAACTTTATGAAAATGAAAAACCTTACCAATAAATTAATCAAACCAAAGTAATGAGGTGGGAAGAGACCAACTTAAACATTGGTAAGGTCAGGTGAAAGCCATATGTTGTACTGTAGCATTTATGCAGTAGCTGTGACAGTGTTACGGGGCTGTAGAGATGTTTCTTTTATTTATCAGTATCGCAGTTTACTTTGCATAGGTTGCAGACTAGATATGCCCCTTTCTTCAGCCATGAGACAGATAGAAAAAAAAAAAAAAAAAAAAAAAAAAAAAAAAATTTCTTTTAAAAAATAAAAAAAAAAAAAAAAAAAAAAAAAACAAAATAAATTTCTTCTAGATGTGTGAAACAAGCAGTAATAATGTATCAAAGTGACATTCAACCTGCTGCCCACATAAAGGCTTAGAATTGACATCTCCAAGAGCTTTTCAGAGGTATTTTCTTGTTCAGTTTCCCAGGAGCTCACCATGCATTTAAGGCCCAACAGTCCTCAGAACTGCTGGGACAGTATTTGTGTAGAGACAGCGAAGAGGAAACACAGTGCTGTGGTCTGCAAAAAACCATCTTTCCCAGCAGCAGCTCATTGTCTCCCTCCTTGAGAGGTACCCCATTCAGGCAGCTGCATATACCACACAATGGCTCACAACTAAGACAACCCCACATCAGAAGGTCCTAAGAGATACAGTCCAGCAAGACAGCTGGCTGCACTGCATAGCCTAGAAGATTACCTCAGCAGGATGTTTTTGCACCTTTTGAAATACAGAGTTCCTTTTAAGGACAGGTGGCAGATATATAATGTTAAATCATATGTCAGAGACAACCTACAAGCAAAGCACACAATAGATAAAGGATGACCCTAGCCATCCATCAGCATGTCTGCTCTCTGCCAGAAGAGACCAGGAAATCTGTTAAGTTTGTTGTTGTTGTTGTTTGTTTGGAGGTTTTTTTTACTCTTTCTTCTCTCTACTTTCTTGCTTGGGTCTTTTGCTGTCCCTTTTTTCAGCTCTACTGCTCTCAGGAGCAGCAAGGAAAACTGGCTTTAGGGACATTTCTGGTCATCAGAATGGTAAGTTGGTGTTGGAGAAGGAAAAAAAAAAAAGTTATATTTTCCCTGAGGCCTTCAGAAAAGCAGCAGCTCTGCATTGCCAGTGGCAGAATTGTAACCTGACAGTGCAGGTGTCAGCAAAATCTGCCAGAGAGCCGGAAACTTAGTCTTAGGTGGTCTGGGATGTGCAGGACATATTCATCCTTGAGAAAGAACCAATACAACATGTTCACACCAAATTTCAGTTTTGACGAACCACAGATTTGCAGGCAGTAAACACACCATCCAAAAGTTCTCAACCAATGACAGTGTTCCTGCTGTGAGTATAAATGTCCTTCTCATTACGCAAATCACAAGAGGTGTCAGAAATTGTGCTGTTGCTCATTAAGCCACAGAATTGCCTTTATGCTTAATTTCTTTTTTTTTCCCCACTTCTCAAGTTCACAGTCCCTGCAAACTCTTATGTTGATTATCACTGGCTGTGAGCCAAAAAGCACTTTCTCATCTTTCCATAAAATGAAAATCATGAGCAATCTAACAGCTTCCTGGAGCATCTTGCATGAAAGGAAGATGGATCTACGGACTGAGAAGAGGGAGCAAACTTGTAATCCCCTCTGAAGACCCTCAACCAGCTCTAAAAGCTCTCTACTTTGTTAACCAGCCCCCAAGAAATAGGGCTGCCTTCAAGGAACAGCTCAAACAAGTTCAGCAAAAAGTTTTCAGAGATTTCCCAGCCAAGGTAAAATCTTGGTATTGTTCAAGGAAAATATAGCATGCTGCATTCAATAGCCTGAGAGACACAAGGCTGCTGCAGCTCCATGTCCCCAGGGCCAAACAGTAGTGAGCCTAAAAATATTTTCCCAGTAGGCACATGCTTACAGAGCACATTTATATACCACATACATATGTATAGACATGGCCAGCCATGTATATAGACACCGACATTCACATCAACACAAACAGCATCAAGTCCTCCCGATTCCTTCTCTAGCTGAGCAGGGTAAAGGTCCCCTAATGAGAACATATATGCACATATGTACCAGGTGGATCCCTCCAGTATCTGGGCTCAGACAACCGTCCACCCAGTAGTGGTCCCTAGATCCCAGTCACCCCAGTTGCTGGCATCTGGGGCCACATGAGCCCTTGAGGCTGCAGCCCTGCTCCAGCTGATGGTACAGACCATCACACACATGCAGCTGGCCAGCATGCCCTTGGTCCCAAACCCAACCATCCTGTGCTCTTGCCCCTAGAGTCACACACGTGCTCTCACACGCAGGGTTGCCCCTCAGAGCCCGCTCCCCCACTTCCCATCCCCCTTACCATGTCACCAGCTGGTTCGACTTGCACACACCCAGCCTCTCTCCAGCCACACTCAAACTCCTGGTCAACTCCAGCTGCTGCACACACACCCCCATGCACACAAGTGTGCACAGAAAACAGAGCCCCTCATCCTGGAAAGGGTCAGAAAGCAACTGAGTGAGAAGACAGGACAGACTGCGCTGACTGGGTGCAGAGCACAGCCTGACGAGGGTGCTGACCAGGAAACTTTGCACGTCACTGGCACTTTTATACCATTACCCTTCTATTTTCCCATTCTTGTTCCTCCCCAGAGCACCTAAACACAACACTCCCCACACACACCTTTTCCTCCCTTTGGTTTCCATTCTAAGCATCCCATAATAAGTCCTGTGCAATCACAAAACCCTCTCCTTTTGTAACCCATAATGTGCCCCACACTCTAAGCAGCAACTCCCCAATTAGTGTGAAAGACGATCGGGAGAGCTGCTCCCAGTTACCCACGGTGGTGGGATTCCCCCCTGGACAGTGGGACTGACGGCAAAGCTATTTCAGTCCTTGGGGACTTTCTGGCATCCTGCAATGTATTTGGGAGCCATCACCTGTTTGCAAGAGTGTTTCAGTGCATCTCCAGCGCTCCCCGGGCTCGCACCCCTTGTGCTGAAAGGGTAGAAGGTGTGCAGGGGCACCGCGGTACCTCGCCCATCACCAGGCTGCGCAGCAGGCTCTCTGTCTCTCCTGCCCTATGAATTTGAGGTAGCTTGCCCTACTTAGGGTAATGCTTCCTCATGGGAAATGAGTATGTCTGTCCTGCTTGGAGTCAGGCGTTGCAAATACCAGATTCAAGCACCCCAACAGCATGGATTCCCATCTCCCTACACCCCAAATTGTATGTGTCACTGGGTCTTACTCCATTGTTTTCTTCTGCAAAGTCACCTGGTTAACCTCACCTACTTATATCACAGTCCAGCCTGTTTGTGGCTTTTATTCTGGGATTTCCCAGTGCTCTTGGTTTACCTGCATGAAGGGGACACACCAGTGAGGTTTCTGTGGCAGGCACATCACTATTTCTCTGGCTGCAGAACCATGAAGATGCTTTTCAGACATTCTTGAGTGCTTCAGTGCCGTTGGGACACACAGTGCTGAGGAACAATGGTGCAGCCACAGGGTAAGAGCCAAGCCGATCAGATAGTCTGTAAAAAGAAAATTGCAGGCTTCATTTTCAATGAATGACTGTTTCATCCTTGCTATTCCTTATTCTTAAGTTCGATGTCAATATTTGATGTCCACTTATTTCTCCTGACAAAAGCTGTCCAGAAAAAATGCCAGTCTTCCTCTCTGCTCCTTTACTGAATTTCATTGGAGATGAAACACAGCTTCTCTGTGGAGTTTGCTTTTCTGGCACAGAATTTTTTGGGTTTGTTTTTAAAAAGAGCTGAACAAGGATTTTGTTGGATTAACTGGCTTTCTCATAATAAAAGCCTTGAGTAGCTCTAATTGTATACTTGGCTTTGTTTACAACAATTATATCAGCTTCTCTTTTCTCTGTAATTTATTTCCCAGGGTTGTTATCCAGCACACATTTATGGTTGGTTTTCTTTTTTTCCAAAGGGGCTGATTGTTCTGCAAATGCCTGAAGTCTTACTGAGCGAATTCCTTGACTCAGGTCTCTGTGTCCTGTACTGCTGCCTTTCTCACATCCCTCAGCAAAAAATCGGAGAAGGAGAGGTGTACCTTTTTCCAGAGATCTGAGTGGCAGGTTGGAAGGAGCATAAGGAATGCAGAGGATGGATTTCCCAGATTTTGTGCCATGCTATGGAAGCGATAGCCCACTTTTTTCTGTTGAGATGGAAACCTTCCTCAGACTCTGACAGAGGGTTACTATGAGTGGAAACTGGATACACCTTTGTGTTTCTGTTAAGAGACCAATATTGAGGCATTGCTTTTAGCCTAGAAATTTGTCCAGAAATATGAAAGCCACACTGGTCTCTTTATCTTGGCATTTGCCTTTTCTGGTATATTCATGCTGATGGGTTAAGCTTGAATATCTGTAGGTTATTTCAATGTATAGTTAAATATATGATATTGTGCCTATATAGAGAAGGAAGTCTGTAGATACAGCTACTTAAATATCTGATGGGGTTTTTTTGGAAGAGGGTGAGGAATGAGAGTGAAGACGTTTTACTTTCATTTTTCAATCATAAGAAAATCATAAGCCCATATTTTAAGCTTAATGGTCTGGAGAGTATCAGTTTGACTAGAATTGAATTTGATGTGTCTATTTCTGTCCCAAAGTTCAAAACCCTAGGAACACTGCAGATCTGAAATCTGAATCAGCTCCATGTACAATACATGTCTTACAGCACAAATAACTGTTCAAGACTGAGAGAGGAGTAGGGAAATAAAAACTCTCAGAATCAAGCAGTGTGTAAACTTTAACAGTGTAGGCCAAAACTAGTATTTCAATATTTAGCTTATTTACACTTCTGGGTTTTCTCATATCTTCAGTTCCCTCCCTTTGCTCCCTCCTCCAAATCACGTTTTTTTCTTGGCCACTTGTTTTCTTTTCCTTGCATTTGACTTTGGACACACTGAAGTGAGTGGAAGCCCTCGAGACATCCTTGGGTCTCCATATGCAGACTGTGTGCATGTACCTCGCTCCTCCTAGAGACCCTGCTCCATGTCCCCTCGATCATGGTTCTTGGATCTGTCCCACTTGCCTTGTCAGGCTTATGAGGCTTTTTCCATATCCTTCTTCAGTTTTCTCTTTCCTAACTGAACCACTACTGTGCAGTTCTTGCACAGGTCATTCCTTTCCAAGACACTAAATCAGCACAGTACCTTGATACCTCCCTGCAATTGCACAAAATGCTCCTCAACAATTTTCAACTCTGTCATAAATTCAGCAGGTGGTCTTTGGAAGCAAGTATTTCTCCTTGTCCTTGTTCCATGCCCCGTTATCTGCAGATCTGGGTGCCTATCCAGCCCAGAAGAGCCTAAGCAAGCAAGAATAAGGTTGTCCCCTCTCCTGCCCAAGCCAGAGCCTCATTCTCCTGGATACAACTATTACCCATTTCTCAGATTAAAATGTGCTGCAAGCCAGGTCCTGGCCTTGTGGAACCAGAAATGGGAGGAATGTGATGTAAGTCAGGACACTGGGGACTGATGAAACTGACAGTTCTTAAGGTGACAAAGATCCTCTAAGGAAACTGGAAAAACAGCTAGCGTTCCTCCGGGGCACTGAATCCTTTTCCAAACCCCATTCTACTTATGCCACATATCTCCTCTTTCCTCTCCAGCAGAACATCTTTCTACCTGATGAAGTCCAGGAGCTGCTTGCACAAGGCCTTGGAGACCATGAGCTGCCACAAAGCTTTAAACTGGAGATACGTGGTGCAGGGGGAAAGCTCAGAGGACGCTCCCTGTGACTTAGAATCACAGAACAGTTAGGGTTGGAAGGGACCTTAAAGCCCATCTAGTTCCACCCCCCCTGCCATGGGCAGGGACCCCTTCCACTAGACCAGGTTGCTCAAAGCCTCATCCAGCCTGGCCTTGAACACTTCCAGGGATGGGCCATCCACAGCTTCTCTGGGCAACCTGTTCCAGTGCCTCACCACCCTCTCCGTGAAGAATTTCTTCCTTATATCTAATCTAACTCTACCTGATTTAACTTTAAAGCCATTGCCCCTTTTCCTATCACTACAGGCCCTTGTAAAACGTCCCCTTCCAAACTTCCAGACTTTTGCCTTTTGAGATAACAACACTATGTGTTTAAGCACTTCCAGACGTCCCACATAATTAGTTCACTTTCTCATGCAGGCACACACATGTGACTTGGGGTGATGCAGAGACACATGTCACAGTATACTGAGGGCAAGATAGACTTGAGGCTGGATTTGTAAACCTGGATGAAAATCTCAGTCTGGAAATGGATGAGGGACTGCACTGCTTTTCTCTCCTCAGCTTGGTAGAGTGCCATTTCTGCCTGAGAACCAAAGGATTCAGTACATGAAAAGGTCCCAGAACTGTATTTGAGCAAGACAATATTGCTGCGAAAGGTGCTTATATGTAGGGATTGTCCCAGAAAAAGAGTTCCCACCAGCCTGAACTCTCACGGGGAAAAAAAAATTACAAATAATCACTAATTTTCTGGAGAAATGATAGGCAATGAAAATTCTCCCAGGGTTCACAGAACACTGTAAAATACACACTATTAACCCGTCAAGCAGCTCGTGTTACATCAGGGGAAAAAACATCAAGCCCAGGAGCTAGTACCTCCAGGGCTTTGGGAGAATTGGCAAATATGAATGGCAGAAACTGCAGTTGTCCTGCAGCTTGCATGAAAATTGTGGGGCTTCATGTCAACCACACTAAACACAGGAAAGGACTGAGCGAGCAAAGCTGGGCAGAGGATTTGCAGCTTAATTCAGCTCTAAGATGTATCTGAGCCTTAAGATATTTATGTAGGCTTACCTCTTTGCCTACAAAACTCCTGTGAGCAAGTTATACAGCAGTATTTCCTGCTTTTAGCTTTCCTGGCAAGGCTGCAAGTATAATAGAAATTTCCATGTCAGAGGGAAACCTAAAAGTAGTGAAGTATGCAAACAGGGGAAAAGAACAGTAACTCAGATTAATTTTTAAGTTCAAGAGTTCATTTTGACTTTTTTTTTTTTTTACAATTTTAACTATTTCCTATTTAACTGATCAAAAATTCATATAGTAGCAGAAACACTGTAATCTAACATGGAAAAAAAAATCTGTATAGTTTTAAAGGAAAAACTATTTAACTCCCCTGTTTTGTCATTCCGGCCACAGTCACATTAGCTGGGTAGCAGGGCAGGGGCAGTGTGTCATTTCTTTACCAGCCAGGCTGGGAGATCATAGAATCACAGAATGGTTTGGGTTGGAAAGGACCTTAAAGACCATCCAGTTCCAACGCCCCTGCCATGGGCAGGGACACCTTCCACTAGACCAGGTTGCTCAAAGCCTCATCCAGCCTGGCCTTGGACACTTCCAGGGATGGGGCATCCACAGCTTCTCTGGGCAACCTGTTCCAGTGCCTCACCACCCTCTCCGGGAAGAACTTCTTCCTGATATCCCATCTAAACCTCCCCACTTTCAATTTAAACCCATTACCCCTTGTCCTGTCACTACAGGTCATCAGAGGGGAACCTCTGGGGGCAGTCCGGGTCCCCCATGCAAACACTGAGATCTCAAGGGAGGACCCCAATAACAGATTCCAGGAGGTCAGCAGAGCAATTTAAAAGTTGGTACCTCTAATTAGCAAGCATGTATTTCCCTGTAGGGCAGATGGGCTGGAGGGTCTGCTAATCCACACAGACATGCTGGCTGTTCTGATTTGGGTACCTGCTTCTCATGCAAGCCTCAGCCTGCTGATCAGCTGCTGATCAAGCTGCTTCAACTCTGAGCCTCACAGCTCCTGCACTCAAAGGATTTAGTTTCAGTGTGGGGCTGGGAAGGACTCGCCTGGCTGTTCAGGGCTGAACTCACTGAGGAGGGAGAAGAGGAACTGAAGATTGAGAAAAACACAAGCTTACTTAGCAGCTGCAAAAGATGCCATTTCAACCTCTGTAGTGCTCATGAGGCAGAGTGTTTTCACCCTTCATTGCTGGAAACTACCCTTACCCTTTGTCGTCTGTGTTTAACCTTTATCTTCTCTAACTCTCCTGCCAACCTCATACCTACAAGGGATGAGCAAGTCCTTCATACAATCCTCTCTCTAGAAGACCCTCTGCAATTTCACTTCATTGCCAGTTTCTGTTATTTCTCACTGCTGATGTGTTCATATGGCCAAGGCCACATGTAAACAGAGCATCATTAACCTGCTCTGCTCTCTGCATGGTGCAGGTGCCTAGGTGCAGACCACATTGATTTGGACTGAGCAGAGGAGTGACAACAGGACTCACTGGACCTGTCTTGCATACTGCAGCACAGATGATGATAAGAGGGGGAAGTCACTGTTTGAAGGAGGCTTTCGGTTTACCTGCGTATTTCACCTTCCACGTCTGCACAACAAAGGCTAACCCTTTGCAAGGTGCTGCAGTAAGCAGGCATACAGCCCCCAGAAAGCTGCAGCATGCAATTCCATCCGCACCATCCTAAAAGCCAACAACAGCGCAGAAACTCTGGAAAGGAGCACCAAGACAACTGGATGATCCAATCTGATTGCTATGTGAATGCCTACTGATGTCAGTAGCTCTTGCACAGCATGTGCCTGCCATGGTACCTAAACGCTATTATGAGACTGGACAGCCCACCTTGTCAAGATCTGATGCTGTTTTATGCTTCCCTGACAGCTTCCTGGCTTTGGCTTCTTTCTGTTTTCCTTTTAGAGCATGTTCACATTAATAACAGTGGCTGAGATGTGTGTTCTCATTATGAATGAAAATCTGCTCTCCAAAAACTAATCAAGTAACACATTCTTGCCTGAAGCAGCATTTTAATGGAAGAAGAGCTTCATGTGCATGTTACTAAATATCATTTCCTTACAGTTACATACTGTTTCCATTAATAGACTTCCCTAACACTCAGCCATGCTGATAAATGTCATTTTTCACTATAATGAGAAAGTAGGGACATTTTGGATAGGTGTTGGTCTATTTCACATGCCTATAAAATACATTGAAAAACAACAATGGAAATGCCTTCTATTCCTTATCACTCTACTCTTCTCCTTCTAGCACTGAACAGTGGATTTCCTAGGCTCACATTTTCACATCTACAAAACCTGCATCCAGATTACCAGTCAGAGAAATTTAGTGTGACATGGTGATGCTGTCCCCAAAGAAGCTCCTGATCTAGGGGAGCTGAAGGTTTTTTTGTTGTGAATAGAAATTAATTGACCTCTTCTTCCTAACACCAGCCTAAGCTACTTCATTAACAGGGTAGCTTTACTTATAACCATTTTATTTGCAATGTGCTGAAAGACAGGAAAAGTGCAAGAGTGAAATACTTAATTCCCTCTTTTGTTGCACCGCTTCTTATCAGGAATGGGAGAGTTCATTCACATTGCCAGAACAAACAAGCTACACATTCTTTTAATTGTAGGTGGGGTTTCTTCTGTCTTCCAGGTAAGAAGAGTTCCTTGGCTCTGACAGTTTGGCACCCAACAGAAGTGAGAGCTATGACCCACAGCAGCCCATCCTCTCCCCCAGCCCTTGGCTCACACCCAGCCTACAGACACAGACCAGAGCTCACCCAGGAGGTATGGACAGGGCTAAACTTAGAGCAGGAACATGCGGTGGGATGCAGTGGTGTTCCTGGTACCTGAAGTCTAGCTCGGCAGCTGCACTGTGACAATGCTGCTTTTGCCTGTTCCCACACACCAAGTTGTACACCTCCCAACCCCTGAGTAGGTGCATCCATTCAACCGAGATACCACCTTGGTGCACAGGATGAGTGGAAAACTGGCTGCCCAGTCAGGCTCAAAGTTTGAGCAGCATAACTAGACACCTGCCCAGCGATATTACGAGTGGCCTTTTGAAAGACACAATAACTACATGAGCAGCAGGATTTGATCTGCTGGGGTAATTGGATGCCAGGTCAAACAGATAAATGTAGAGATGACATCCATCTCCAGAGGAGCTTTGCATGGCCCTGTCTGCTGCAGCCCTGAATGTGGGAGATACTCCTGTTAGCAGTATTTTCCCCTTCAGCCAGCCTGGCCTCCCCCTGTTCCTGCCCAGGAGACTGGCATGGAGCTGAGCCCAGGAACAGCACAGAGGGATCATCCCCTCTTGCTCAGCAAAGTCACTTCAGTTCTGCAGACACAAGAGAACTAGCAGATCCCAAGAAATGAATGCACTTTTTCTTCCCACTGCCAATGACCCCAAATAAAATATTGCAGCTGTTGGTGTTGTGTGGGGTGGCAAATTACAATAATGCTTTCCAGGACACTTGTGTTGTAGACTTGGCTGTGGCATACAGCTACTCTACAACTCTGCCATCCCGTAGAGAAGAAATTATGGTTTTATTTTTACTGATGACACCCTCCCACCTTGTGATGGATGTGTCTTTGCACTAGAAAAACATAAGCTATAAATCTGTAGCTCAAAAATAAATTCTCAACAAGGAGTTAAAAAGTTGGTTTAGCTTTTTAAATGCAGCCTGCATATTAAAAAAAACAGAGTCTGAGTGAGGTAAACAGCTGAGGAGACTACCCAAGCAGACAGACAAAGCTCAGCAACTGAATGAATGAGAGAGCACCATATGGTCATGGCACTCACATATCTAAAGGACAAAATAGGAAAAACCAAAGTTGTCTTTACATTCAAAGGTCTGAGCTACTCTGTGTTTTTCATAGGATTAAAAAATTGTGAAACTGGAACTACAGAGTAGGGAGAGGAACTTCATCTTCTCCAGTTGTTCACTGTCACAGCCTGATGCTTCTGTAGCACTGGCAGATGGCCTAAAGCAAAATACTTCACAAGCAGGAACTTACTGTGGATCAATCTGCAAGGCACACCTGACATTAAAAATACCCTAACCTGTTAAGTGCTTAGAATCATTTTAAACTTCACTCTGGGGCACAAAAAGGTGTTTGAGCTGTAGTGAAACTCATCATCCCTCCCACAGTCTGTCCATGGTTAACCACTACACAGTCTGATTTTGCACGGCATGACACAGGAAACCTGCTTAAAGCTCTGTCCAAAGGGAAGTGTTTCAGCACTCGTAGAAACTGTTTTCTCAGACACCACCACTTGCTAAATTCAACTCACAAATAGTTTCCATCTCCCCTCTCACTTTTTTTCTGCTAGTTTACTAGTGATAAAGTTTTTCTGCTCAGATCCCCAAGCTGTCCCACAAGCAGAGGGATGGAGAAACAAGATGAGATTCAAACCTGTCTGCAAATCTGCTCTTCCTTGGAAAGAAAACTAGCAACCTGTGTTGGGCCTGCCAGAAAGTTACCTAATGAAAAATGAAAAGTCACTCTTTTCACAGATGAAAAGACAAACTGGGGTTAGAGCTGTCACTGGGGAACAGCTGGATCTTGTCCTTTCACAGTGTGATGCTGCACCACACTGGGGATCAGTGGCCCATCTCTAAAGGCAACTTTTTGTGTGATTCGTGGAACTACCTGTGTGACCTACCACTGCCCAGGAAGACAGCCATGAATCAGGGCACTGCCCACCCTCCATGCTATACCATGTCCAAAAAGCATCTATAGAAACTCACCATGTACGTTCCCAGCGCCTTCCCCTCTCCTATCTCTACCACGAAGGAGTAATTACGTGGGGTTGTTTCAGCCCAGCTACATCAGCCAGGGCTCCAGACTCCTAGCTCAGGTATCCATTTTTAGAGAGCCATGTTTGAACAAGCAACACATTTGCCAATATTCCCAGCAATAGGAACTAGCAGCAAATACAGCAGGACATTTCGGGAGGGAGAGGGATAGTGGTAGCAGCCTGCAAGGCTGTTTCTTTTGCTTTTACATTTCCCAAACAAAATATCCCTAATTCTATCCAAGGTATTTTGGTTTTGTTTGTTTGTTTGGGTGGTTTTTTTGGTTGTTGTTGTTTGGGTTTTTGGTGGTGGGTTTTTTGTTTGTTTAGGGTTTTTTAGTGGGTTTTTTGTTGTGGGTTTTGGTGTGGTTTTTGTTGGTTTTTGTTTGGTGTTGTTTTTTTTTTTGTGGTTTTTGTTTGTTTTGCCGGTACAGGTGGGTTTTCCTCCCCCAGAGGCTGGAATAAAAGGATATTAAAACATAAGCAATTAGCTTGACCTCACATTTTAAAATAGAAGTCTCTGCAAAAGAGCAGCAAGACAGGAAGGTAAATCTGCTCTGAGTTTGTCCATAACAAAAGTTTGCCTGTTACCAGAGACAACCCTCAAGCAGAACAAAACCAGCAAAGTCGTTGATGGAAATGGACACTAATACAAGTGAATTCAAAGGCAGATCTTTTTGCCATCACTCAGCCAGGCCAGGAACATACTGGGAAGGAAAACCTTCAGTACAACACAACTGACACTGAGTAGTATGATTTCTCTTAATGCTTCTGGGCCACAGCAACCGAGGCAGATACTGAGGGCTGACACTGGTATGTCCAGTCATCCTGGACCAGGTTTAACATCAAGCCTGTCTTCTTGGAAATGTAACCTAAAAGGTGCCATGAGTCTATGTTCCTGATTCTCATGAGCACAAAAAGCAGAGATCCTCATTTCTTTCTGCATGTTCTGCCCAAATGAACACTTTTCCCAAAAGTTTTTGCTCACATCGCTCCTTCTTTGTGGAAAAATAAGACAACTTGATAAAAAGCAGGACTCTCGGTGAGAAGTGCTCATGGGACATCACCACACAGTGCCAGCAGGCCTGGCACAGCTCCTGGGTTCTTCCAGGAGCATCTGTTCTTCTCATTTCTGAGAAACAACCCCTAATCCTGCATCCCCAGCTGAGACTGCTCATGATGTAGCAAGACAATCCAGATTTTGGATTTGTTTGCCTCACATGGGAAATAAAATCAGCCAGAAGGACAATGAGGAAGCAGTGCTCAGTATAAAATCTCTTTGCCTGGTGTTTGCCATCTTTGTGGTTTCACAGGCTGACCACATGAAAGAAGATGATCCTCTCTGTGCAGTAAGAAGTATTACCAAGCAGACTACAAACTCTCTCTGTAGCATACTTTTATCACTACAGCCACAGCAGTTTTTCTAAAATGTAAATAGGTGATACAAAGGCAGGGAAATGTCAGGAACACCATGATGAAATCATCTGAAGAAACAAGAGCTGCTTCTGAATTTAGTGTAAAAAAATAAAAAAAAAACAAAACCAAGACAAAAAACCCCACCACTTTTCAAAGGAGCTGAGGTATCTGCTACAAATTAGATGAGGGAGATAAAGAGAAAAGAACCAGAAAAAAATTAACACAGACAATAGCCAACTCCTTCCTAAGACCAAGAAAAAAGAAACCAAGAAACCTTGGTTTACAGAATGACTATTTAAAAATCTAAACATTTGAAAACCTAGTTAAAATATACACAAATCATACTGAAAATATATTCATTTTATATTTCAGTGCAGTTAATGTCCTGTCTTTTGAAGGAAAGAGGCTGTCTGAGAAAATGAGTGGTTCTGGGAGCAGACAAATGAAAGAATTCTTTGCACAGATTTTCTGATGTCTAATAAGGGCCGAATCTGTTCTCCAGCCTCTTCATTGGTAGGAATATTGGTAGGATTTCACTTTTCTACTTAACTATTTTTATTAGGTGGTAGGGCCCTGTTGTCTCTTTATCTGCAGCTCTAGTGTCAAATCTCACTGAGATGGGTCTGGTTCCACAGTTTTGGCCCCCTCCTACCTGAAAAAAAATTGCAAGATTTCCTCCAAAAACCTTAAGGGGCTGAAATTCACAACCCTTTGAAAATATCATTAAAATATAATGCTATTGTAATTAATGCCCTTTTCTTTCCAATGACTAACTGCCATTCTTCCAACCTGGACTCTTGTAATAACATGTTGACTGTACAAAAACGCAGTGGCCACCCCACAAAGAAATCCCATTGCTTGGTCATTTGTACAAGTTCTTTTAATGAAAAGGATAGCAGGTATGTGCTGCTGAACTTAGTGTATTAATAGTGGTGGATTAGACATCGTGCAGTAGAAGGGGTGCTGCTGCCAAAAAAAATGCAAAGAAGAAAGCCAAGACATCAATTAAACTGTCAGTTACTATTAGTAGGTTCATTCTGATTTAAAGTAATCCTGTCAGAATGCATACACTATCATAACCAGAGCAAAACAAAAGAAGAAACACAGCTAAAAATCAGGCTCCCCATTCAGTTTGCTGCTCCAAGTGCTGTGGGAGCACTGGGAAATATCATTCACTGGAGTCCAAGGGGAAAGCTGAAGTTCAAATAAGCAAGTGTAGAGTTTATCTATGGGAGGAAAAATGACCTATTTTGCTGATTTCCTCCAAGTATGAAGCGCAATTTGATGCTGAGCTGTTATTGGCAAATGACTTTTAAAAATAAAACACAAATTACTTTTCCAAGTCATTTGTAGTCTCTATAAAGTGGAAGGGTTTGAGATGAATGACTGGTAACAGGAGATTGATTTGGGCAGTAAGTGGATGGAAAGAACCAGCAAAATGAAAAGAAAAATGGATTATCAGGGAGCCTGACAGGAACAAGACAATGCCAAGAAAACAAATGAAATGTAATAATGAAATCAGGTTTTGCCTGTGATGCTTCAGTCTATACCAAAACAAGGTTTATTGTGCTTGGCAGTGGACTGCAAGAGAGGGGAAGAGCAGCAGTCTGAATAGAGCTGTTTCCTTTTTTCTGGCCTGGCCTTCATCAGAGCATGATGAGCAAGATGTATTTCCTAGAAGCGTGTATCACCAAACTGAAAATAAATACTGCAGATCTTCAAACCTGAGACTTTGAGCAACCTGGTCTAGTGGAGGGTGTCCCTGCCCATGGCAGGGGGGTTGGAACTGGATGATCTTTAAGGTCCCTCCCAAACCAAACTATTCTGTGATTCTATGATCAGAGCTGATTCAAACTGCTGCCCCATTCCCCTCGAGGCATAGCAACCAGCCTAGCAGGAGAGACTTCACTGTCTCAGCCAAGAAGGATGGGATGACAGCTTAGTTGGCACATGCACCCTGGTAGCCCCAAAAAGCTCCATCCATCAGTAGCAAACCCTAAGACCACTCTCTCAATTTACTACGCTGGTGCCCAAATGCCCTGACTGCCTCTCCTTCCATCAAAATGAACCTGATGTTCGTGTCTGCATGAGAAAGAACTTGCTGTTTCAAAAATTCAGGCACTGCCATGGCAGGAGCAAAGCCATCAGACAGAAGTTTACCTGCAACCCGTCAGCTCCAGCGTGTTACTGGGTTGTCAGAAGACACAAAAGGGCCACACGAGTTTGACTCTTCCAATCTGCACAAATATCCTGGTGTAGAAATACCCAGGGAAAGGCTGACCTTACAAGGAGCTATGCAGCTGGGCCTCCAAACCGAGACGCGAGAGTTGCAACAGGGAGAACTGAGAACAGACGCAGTTCACAGGCTACAGATAAGGAGTGTATTTTAAGTGCTGCACTGAAAATACATGACCTTGCTATTGCAAGGAAGCAAGGATCTGATCCAATACTCCTCAAGGTCAACAGAACAATCTCAGACCTTGCTGGATCATGAAAATGAGGAAAACAGCGAGGTTTAGCTGTATCCTTTCCTTTGCTCTGCCGCTTCAAATTGCGAGGAGGCTGTGACAGGACACCCACTCTCAGAGGTTTTAATGCTCATATTTATTCTGTCTCTGATTGCTTGTATAATTATATGTGATATATATGGTTGTCTCATTCTTAGAGGACAGGTCAACTCCATCTAAAACACTGCAGAGAAAAAAACAGTGAGCCCTGAAAGACAAAGAACTATATTGTCTTAGCAAATCAAATGCAGAAAGCTGCATACCTCTAATTTTGTTCAAAGAAATATTTACATATTTTTTTCTTATTTTCAAAATGCAGGCTTCAAGTACTTTCAGTGAGCACTGAGGCATTTGTCTTGCATAAGTTATGTAGACACCTTTTCAAATAATTTGTCATGCGTATTTGTTTTATAAGGCAAACTGTTTGACATCTTTCAGTTAATATCCTGTTTATCAGCACAGAAGGGAATCTCCCAGCTCTGTGAAAGCCTTGTCATAAAGTAAATCTGAGCAATAGCACTGAAACATATCTTTCTTTCCTCTATCAAGGCGATAGAGGGAGGGACACCCTGAAGTGAGAGTATCCTAATTCTGCTACACGTGCCAGAACAATGATTCAGATTGGCAACGGCATCCTTCTCAGTACCCTGGATCATGCATTACAAAGCTCATGTTCTTCTTAATTTTTAACAAGGCTGAGGTTGTAGCACTGACTGGTGCTGGTTAACAGTTTCAGCTGCTTACAGGAAAATAAGATTTTGCTTTGCCATTTGAAATAATTCAGCAGAAACATCCATTATTTCCCAGTAATGTTAGAGAGATGATGCATTCCTCATTATATACGCAAGGAGGGCTCTCCCGCCACACTTCTACTTTTGCCAAATAATGTGGGTTTGACCTAATATGTTGTAATTAGACACTAATAACACCTCAGGGACTGACACAGTTAGTTCTTCCTCATTTAACATCTATTATAGTTGGATTCTGCCCTTTCATCCCAAAGGCAGTCCATAAGGCAGCCAAGTGTATTTGTATACTTGGTTTACAAAATAAAACTGGAAAAAAGTACATATTTTAAACACAGTCCTACTCAGAGGAAGTAGGATGTTTTATTTGGCTTATTAATAAAATAAGACACATAGTTTTGTGCATGCTGGACTCCAGAAGCAAGAGCTGAGAAGCCTAAGATACTTCAGAAAAGCTTAAAATTAAGCAAGACAAAGAACAGCAGGTACTTTCAAAGGTCTCAGGAAATGGAGAGGTTTCAGTGTTATTCAGAAAAACAGAATATAGCTAGCATTTTTTTTTTTATCCCTCTTGGCACAAACCTACCTGGTTTTCAGCTGGGTTTGTGAAGACAGAAGTTGAGAGAAGTTGGTGACTTGAAAAACCACTTTGTTTCTTCTGAACAGTGAGACGTTCAATACATCTCAAGCTATTAGACTAGACTCTGCAGTGGAAACCAAAGCACAATATGTGTTCTGAAGCCTACAGTAATGGAAGGCAGAAATGAAACTAAGTGAATGTTTAGCTTTGCTGGTTTCTTCCTTGCTACATCACATACATTAACCCAGGATTTAATGTTTTGTGCAACTCCACATAATGGTTTTGATCAACACACCCTACTGGAATGAATCTCTGAAAATCTTGGACATGCCAGTATGCAAATTCCATGCACATATTGCAGCTACCAAGCAATTTAAAAAATTAATTTAAAGTCCAACTCGAGAAAGACTTTCTATTTTTGATGTGAAGCTTGTGAGGTATCTGAACGTCTACTGGCTTGTGTTCATATCAGTGTAGGGCTGACTGCAAAGTGTCACTCTGAATCAGGTTTTATTCTCATTACTATATTCTAAGCAGAACTTGCAGAGAAAAGTATTCTCATAATGGTTGCAAAGACAACATTTTGCTATAGAAAACAAATGCCACTGCCTTTTCAGGAGGCTGTGTCTGCCTGAAGTCAAGGACAACTTTTCCATTGAGACTATCAGAAGGAAGAGGAATATCCTCTAAGACCTCAAACTGTAGGTAGAACAAACAGATACCAGCCAAACTCAGACAGGTCAGAGTACTGGACATCTTGGAATGATGTCCAGACAGAACTAAGGTAGTGAGATGAGACTGACAGACATGCTCATGGGATACTGTAACCCTGCTTTGGGAACGATGACACTCAGAATTTTTTACTTGCGTTCAAAGTCAGGAAAACAGCACATATCTTGATTCTTGAATCAAGTTACATGATTCAAGAAGATGTGCATGCAAGCTTTGAAAGATTTTGCCACATTGGACCACACCTAATTTTGACTGTATAGGATGACATAAGAGAGGGCCAGAGCCAAAAGAGAGCTTGTCTAAGCTGGTCAAAAGCCACCAGCTTTGGTCCAGAGGCACCTTTTAAGATGCATAGGCTTGGTAGTGCATGCAAGCAAATGTGCCCCCAGATCAGGCAAAGACATGCAAGTGGATCAGGTTATGAATGCCTTACACAGAGGAAAAGCCTTTAGGCAAAGTAATCCCATCAATAACAACACAATGTGAGGCAAGGGATTTGCTGTCCTTTAAAAGAAGCAGGCATATTTTATGGAGTCAATTTTAAATATCGCTGCAAATATGACACACTAAATCACAGCAGTTTAGGCCCAACAGTGAATTGTGAGTCTTCATCTAGATTTTGATTAACTAACAAAACCAGTATTCTCTAATCCTCCAGAGAACTTGTTCTTTGCTGTCCCAATAAAGTAAAATAACTTTTGTAACGTGCTGCAGATCACTCACAATTGAAACTTGCATTTTAGAGACATTCAGAGGAAAGTAGTGTTACACAGTTCTTGCAGAGTGTGCGTTTAAGTTGTTTTCTGCAGCAGAAGCAGTAAGTGGAAGCATTAAGTTAGGTTCCAATTCTTGATCAAAGGATTATGGAATTTAAAATGTTACATCAAATCTTCTGTAGAGAGAAAAGGAGATAAAGACACAAGTAATCACTCCTGATTGCATATATAATATATGCTTCTCTTCCCTTTTGGCTTGATTCCTCACATCCATAATGTTCAAGAGATCACATTGTTCACGTATCTTTTAATCCTCCACTAACAAATTTTAACTCACTGATCAATCTCACTGAGCATTTGATGTTTCCAGGACTTTATATCCCTACAGGTTTTGTGAAAATTGGCATCTGGCTAGAGGAAAGCAGTCCAGAAAGTGTTCTTGCTGCCTGTTATAAACCGTGCTTGGCAGCAGCTGGCGACCCATCAGCACAAGTGTGCTGGCTGGCTAACAAGCATGGATGTAGCTCGTCATTACCTACATGAGCATCATAGACGACAGAACAGAAGTTGCCTCTGAAGGAAACAGGACAGGAACCAAGTTTACGTTAGAAATGAGTTTTAATTAGTTCTTCTGCTTATTGAACACCTTCTTTTATAGGATATTGAAATCCTTGTGGTGTGTCCTGTCTCTTGAGGCAGAACTATTCAGAAAAAGAGGAATGCACACAATGGTAAGACACATGGAGTGCAAATGTGAGTCTGTGATCCCCAGCTCTAGTGACCAATTCCTGCAAGATGAGTAATGACCCTTTGATGAGGAAATAAGGAAAGAGCTAGCAGCCATTTTCTTCTAAAGCACAGGTTTTCCTTGGAAGAATGAAAGTCTACCATGTAAATGAGGACTGTACAGAGGATAGATTTTATTTGGTTGGGTTTTTTCCTTGAGAGGTATGTTAAGCATGTGACTTTTTAAAACAACTTACTTATTGCAAAGCCCTGATGACCAGATATTTGCAAAGCAGGAACTTTGATGCTTGCCTGGAATGAAATAGGTTGGGAGTCTCATAGCAGCGTAACTGCCCTTACAGGGCAGATGTTTCCCACTTCATTTGTACCCCCACAGTCTCAAAACTGAAAAACCATGAAACAGTAAGTAATCAAACTATAAATGTGCCAACCCTGGGTCACAACAGGGGACAGCAAATTCACAGGAGAGATTCAAGAACATGTGAAATAACTAGCAGTGGTATTATTTTCCCTGTGGAAGCAGATACAATATTAAATAATCTTTTTGACTCAGTGAAACATTTGCTTGCTAACACAGGCTTTGGTGTGAGTGATGAGAAAATCTACCTGTGTTTAGTTATGTTCCACTCCACCACCTGATTTAGAAGTATTTTATGTATCTTACGTCCCTGCTGTCTTTAAAGCATGCCCAGTCAGAGATTTTCTCTGTTGTGATCCCATGCCATATCTAAAAAAGAAAAGGGACAAAGTTGCACCTCAAGTAGTGAATCAAATGTACCTTGGCCCTGAAGCCAAGTTGGATGAAGTATCTGCATTCATACCATGAAATACTACCCTCCAAAACAGGCTGGCGACATCCAAATTGACTTTTGGGACAGCAAGGAACTCTTTACCAGTGCATGTCACTATATCATTACAGCACAGTCAGGAGCACACAGTTCTCTACAAGACAGCAACTCCTTTAGTTAAGATCTCTTTATAATTATAAGTTCAGGGGACCATCAGAGCAAGCAAGCACCAGTCATGCCACCAGTAGTCACTCAGCCTACAAAGCAGCAAATTAATTCCATCATGCGTTTGGATTTTTTTCTAGAAAGCTTTCACCCAAAATATGCAGGTCCAGTGTGGTAGGGGTGCACACATTATCTGTTTCTTTTCACAGACGTAGCAGAAGGTATTATAGCTTTAAATAACAGGAAAAAAACCCCACAACAACAAAAAACCTTTTTTTTTTTTTTATATGCCAGAACATTAATTTTGCCCTTGGTGAGCAACACCACCTTGACCTTTCTTAGGAAGAAAGACATACCTACCAAAGAAGCTTTTGGCAGGTCCAGCAAGCAAATAATGGTTTAATAATCCACAGTGACCCACATCCACTGAGGAACAAACACTACTGTCCTAACAGCCGGGCAGGGATGATTCCCAGAAACATTACAAGGTCAAGACAAAAAGTAGCCACAGACCAAGTAGTGGAACTACATTCCTAAGGGCCTGAGCGACTGCTCCAGCTAGAAGCATTATCCCATGCCATCTCGGCTGTGTGGCATGAGGAACATCAGACATTGCTAGAAGCCAGAGCAGCCTCTGGCAGGGACAGGCATAGCAAGGATGCCCAAAGCTTAGTTGGGGGAAGGGGGAACAGCAATGCCACCAAGTAACACAGGTACAGCAGAGGCACCCAAGCATCTTACTGAACTGTCAGGGAACACAATTGCTTTGAACTTTCTAAAAGGAAAAACAAATGCCAGCCATCTGTTAGCAACTCCTTCAGTGAGGCAGAGGGGTTCATTAAATCAGAAATGGCTTAAAACAATAAACCAAACAGTCTAATACTGTAGCAGATCAAAAAAGATACAGATCTCAAAACACACAGCCAAAAACTAATGAGTTGCACACAAACTAGGGAGGAGGCAGGGAACCAGAGAGGAGGCACAGGAGATGGATGCCAGAGCTACGTTTTGAGTGTAGCTCTTGGCTGAGTACAGATGGCTCAGGAATGTACCCCAGTGACCCAGATGAAAGATCTGAAAAGACCCACATGGACTCTGGCTTTGCCACATGAAAAACAAACCCGTGAACTGCAGCAGGCACCTGCAAGCAACACAGAGACAAGGGGATCCTGCTTCATGGGGGTGATGTATGGACAACCCAAGTTCTTACACACATAGCTGCTCCATGTAGCCATGGGACAGGAAGGAGAGTTGGAAACAGTAAGTTCTTGCTCCAGATGTTGAGAAGGCAGCTGCCTATGCTCTTACACCTTGCTAGGCTTAAACAGTGCTCTGTTCTGCACAGGGCATCTACCTTACAGCACAGGGAAGGGACCTCCAAAGTCCTTCATCCCAACTCCCACTTGGAGCAGAAGTATCCCCAAACACCAGGTAAGGGAGGCCATGTCTTCATCTGCAGAGTCCTGGCAACTACCAAGGGTGGAGCATTCTTAGGTCTCTAGTCACATCTTCCACCAGAGCAGGAGAGAATAAGATTGCCCTGGGGTTTCTTTAAAGCTAGACCAGTGATAGGATGTGTGGGAATGGTTCAAATCTGTGCCATGGAAGGTTTATGTGGGACATTATGAAGCCTTTATTTATCTAGAGGGTGGTCAAACAGGCTCTCTAGAGAGGTGGTCAATGCCCCAAGCCTGTCATTGTTTAAGAGGCGTTTGAACAACCCTTTAATAATAACATGCTTTTAACTTTTCATCAGCCCTGAAGTGCTCAGGCAGATAGAGTTGATGATCATTGTAGGTACCTTCCAACTGGAAATATTCTTTTTTATTCTAGCCAACATTTTCTCTAAAAAATCCCACGAAGCCTAAGGATGTCAAACCTCCTGGTCTTGTCAGGCACTGTCTGGCTCTTACCCGCCTGTGCCTCACCCTGCAAAAAAGGTGGACATTTCCTGCCACATCAGCCCAATGAAGGGATTTTGGAGCCAATGGCTCTAGGAAGCTGTTGCAAGGAATAAATTCCTGAAGCCACATCCCAAATTTGTTCATGTTTCCATTACTCCTAATTTCATGAGACAAGATCTCATAACTTAACAGCGTATAGATAAACAGATGGACTGTAGGACTTGTTCCTGGATGAGTTTTATGAATATACATTCCTGGTCTGACATCACATGAGTCACAGCTTATCCTGTGGATCACAACAAGTGTCCATGTATCTAGCAAGAGCTCCTGACTCCTAGTCATAGTTGTTTACCTGAGGCACACCTCACCATTTATTCCCTTTGCCACCCGCCAGGCAGCGAGCAGGAATAATGTCAGGCAGATCAGGTAACCAGCAGCCAGGGTGCAAATGGCTGCCTGAACACCCACAATTCACAAATTTATTTGTCTAAACAATTTAACAAATATTTTCATTCAGCAAACAAACAAAGCAGGTTCACTGCTACGGGAGGAACATGTCAGCCCTGGAAGGGACCAAGTTTGCCAGCAACACTATTTCTGAAGCCCACCACTCCAAAGCCTACAGGAAAACTGACAACATGTTCAAGGTTGGCTGAACATTTTATTCCTATTGTTGTCTCAACACCTCACGTGCTTTGAAAGTTTTACATATACTTTGGGAAAAGCCGAAGGATATGGCTGGGAATTGTTGAGTCTCAGTTCAATTGGTTTTTGCAATTGTTTTCTGTGCAAACACCATTAAGAGCAGGTATTTGGGCCACTCAGAAGGTCCTGCATTAGCAGCTTCCATTTCAGAGAGAGAAACCCAAACTTACACTGGCTGGTTGGCCCACACACACTTTTTTCCTTGTAGGAAACAAAACCCAAAACCACCACCACTCCAAAGCAAGTACATGGAGCATCAGTCAGCTGTCAACCCTGAACCTCCAGGGCTTTCTTGGTGCACAACAAGATTTGCAAGGACTGTGAGCAAGAGGCCAATTTGTGACCTTTTCTTCAGTTCATTTCACAAATATTTCCAGCTACTATTCTGTACAGCAACTGTGCAGTAATCTTATCTTCCATTTCCACTCTGAAATCCCTTGCAGCCTCTGCCTTTGGTTCCTGGTGCTGTGTAGCTGGGCATGTTTCTGCATACACACAGTTTAGGCTAGAGATGGTCTCTGTGACTAATGCAAATCTTCCTGTGTTCAGCATCCCTTCTTGACTATGTCTAGTTGTTGTTAGGAAACAAATGGTCAAAATTTGGAGACAAGACTTGATCAAAGTGAGAAAGTTGCTTGCAACTTTGACCTAGTTTGGCTCCATACTTCTACATTTCCAGTGGACTTGGGAAATAACCAGTTCTACATTCAAGGTGGAGTGAATCAGAGAGATGAGGAAGCACAGTCCCTGTTGCAATATACTGACTACAGTAGGGGATTTGCTGTCATCAATGACACCCTGGGTTTCTGTCACTACAGACCCTCAAAACACTGGTGCGAAGAGGCACGTGAACAGGTATGGGTTGGAGCAGAAAGACAGCAAGCGCACTTCAGAGTGAAAAGGCACATATCATCTTCAGTGGCTTTGAAAATTTCTGTGGCCCTACACGTTATGAGGATTTGCAAGGAATTTGGGGACTGACGTGCTCCAGAAAATCTTGTCAGTTCCACTGAGGGATTGGTTACATAATTCAGATAAATGCCAAACTTCCTTCTCTGCATTTTCAGGATTAAATGTGTCTGTTCAGTTACAAAAATTTTTCCTATATTTTTCCTGCAAGCTATTTGTTTCAAGTAAAGAAATCATTTGTTATCAAAGCAAAAAATCTCATTTTACAAATGGAGGTATTATTTCAATTTTCCATTTGCCAAATGTTTTCCTTTCTTATGGCTTTAGAATCTCCAGTGGTAGGGGGTGGGGGGGTGGAATTTCCCACAGCACTAGAAGGAACAATGGTGATTTCTTAACTGCACTTCACCATGCTAGGGTAAGTGGAAACTTCCATTAACAAAAATCACGCTTGTGAGGTATGCTGGAAATACTTTGTTTTATAGAATCATAGAAGGGTTTGAGTTGGAAGGGACCTTAAAGACCATCCAGTTCCAACCCCCCTGCCATGGGCAGCGACACCTTCCACTAGACCAGGTTGCTCAAAGCCTCATCCAGCCTGGCCTTGGACACTTCCAGGGATGGGGCATCCACAGCTTCTCTGGGCAACCTGTTCCAGTGACTCACCAATACTTTTAGATTAAGTATCTGGGAGGAAAATAAATTAAGAATAACTGGTACAGCTTTATTGCAGTCACTGTACAGTTACAGAAAGTATCACGGCTTCTTATTTAAAACCGAAGTGCAAAGATATCTCTGAACGGCATGTCCTGGACTGTTTTCAGCATGAAAAGTATTATTTCTAGTTTGCAGGGTCTCCCTGGAGAGCAACAGTGAAGGAAGGGCCCGTCTCAGATGGCTTTCCCACATGCCTCCTGAAATGTGTTCACACAACCATCATTACAGGGGTGCACAGGTCACAGTCCTGACGTGGAAACCCCCGCACATTGAGGAGCCAGTGATCCTCATTCCAGCTGGCCCTGGTGGGCATGGTTCGTGCTGTGCTGCATGCCCAGTGTGGCCTCCAGGATGAGCTGCACGTGGCCTTCAGCAACAGGTCAAACTTTGCCAGCTCACGGGGACAGAGAAGCTTGCTGCCAGCTCCTGCACGATACCAGCAGCTACACGCCTGTGTGGCCTTGCCTGCACCTAAAAGCACAACAAAAGTTCTCATGGCAACATCCTTTCTGTCTGATGGTAGAAATGATGCTTTGGAATTGTTTTCTTGTAAGAAAATAATGTAATAGCTCAAATGACCGAACTAGTGGAACATCTCCATGGGTGGGGCTGGCATGGCACACGGTGCCTTCATCAGAGATGTGCCACGTAACTAGGGGTTCCCAGTATCTGAAAAGACATGGCATCATCTCTGCTATCCTCTCCTCTACAGCGCTACCTCTAATAAACAGCATTAAATTATACTCCACATCATCTGAATACCTTTCTTACTGGGATCATAAGGAACCAGCACCTCCTGGTGCATAAGAAAGTGTCAGTCCACACAGCTTCAGCACATTCCTTACAGGCACATCAGGCTGCTGCAGTCCTGGCTAACTGTAAACTCAGCCCTGAGACCTCCCTGGCAAATCAACTCTCCTCATAGAGACATCTTCTACCTCCACGCCTTCCATGCTATGGCCAAGCAAACTCCAAATTAACAGATAAAAATAATGTATTTTTAAAAAGTATGACTAACGTTTTCAGGGATTTTTAAAAAAAAAAAATCTTTGGAAACCATGAGAAAGTTGCCCTGGCAACATTGTTTTCCATTCCTTTTTTGCTCGCTGTTTTCTTGCGTGTCTGTTTCTCTAGCTTTTGTTTCTGACAGTACATGATACACACAAATGCAGCTCTTGAAAGGGAAGAAAATCAGCATTCAAGCAAATAAATATCTTTCTTCCCTCTCACAGCATCAGGGTGGAATAGTCCCATCTATGATTAATACCACTGAATTACAAAAGCTAATATAGAAATTTTCAAGACTGAAAAAAATTATTATTCAGAAAAAAATGTTTTGAATAACCTCTATAGGATGGATAACCCATATTACATGCAAGGGCCAAACACTACTCTTAGCCCTTTTTCAACAGAATATGAGTCCAAAAGGAGCTATTACCTCCATGTAAATGCCAATTTTCATTGAGCATACAGAAAGTAATGTAGCAGCTAGGAGGTAACTGGGATATAATTTAAGTTGACAGCTTTGAGATCTCTTCTCTTTGGTCAGATCTCATTGAATTTGGTGAATGGATTCAAGAGCTGTGAGCTTGCAAGTAGACAGGTGAACAGGGGAGGAAAAAAAAAAAAAAAAAGACATTATGTCTTCTTGCCCCCTGCCAGAAACTATACTAAAAGTGTAAAATAGTGTTTAGAAAGGCCAACAACTCCACCCCCAGATTTCTTGAACTTCCTGCATGTGTAATGAAAAAGTGGTATTATCATATATAAAAGGAAAAATATGTCTTAAATGTGACTAGTGTACTCCTCAAATTAAAAATCAGTCTCTGCACAGTGCTGTCTTCTCCATTACACCTCATGGAGTGCACTGACTTCCATCTAATCCAAGATGAATATCTATGACCTCAGCACTATATCATTACATTTACACAGGTGTTTTAGGTAAAAGTTCCATTTCATCTTCTTCTAAACAACTCTCTCAGCTGTAGTTTTGCAATACATTCACCCTGCAAGGCAAGGTGCAGAGGAGTTGCAAGAGGACAGATCTCAGCATCACAGATGCTGAGTCCCTGCCATGATTTCAGCCAAACCACCTGGGCTTTACAATGTGGAGGCAAGCTATCCGCAAAAAGCTTATAGCTTCTTGGATGCACTGTGCTAATACGTGACCTGGCAGCTGAAGTGTCTGACAGATTCCTATCTTTCCAAGTCAAGAGATGGATTGAGTTTAACAGCTTCAATGCTTTATTCTTCTCCCCTTGATGTAGCCCACATCTAGGCATTCAAAAACATTTATTGCTCTCTGTAATTACCTACCAAGAGGTGACTGACAGTGTGTTGACATCATTTTGCCAGAATTAAATCCTTTAGATTTTCTGAGAAAGCATTAAAAACCTTAGTTATTGCTTAGAGATTAGCCAGACTGCCAAGAATCCCAGGGTTTCATATATATAAAACTCTATTTTATGCAAAGTTTAAGGTGTTGAGTTTCTTTGCCTTGAAATTTTCCAATACCTTCACGTGACCTTGCCTCAGGGAAATAAAAAGAAATAGAAAGTTAATTCAAAACAGTCTCAGTCAGCACAGATATGTTAATTTCCCTGCTTCCTTTAGCATTGCCAGATCTGGCAACGTTCTCCATAAGAGCGAATAGAGTCATCAGAGGATCTCATTTGTAATGTATGGCTCCAGATTTACTGTAGTAGTTATCAGAAGCAGATGATCTGACTGTTTCTGTCCAAAACCAGAAGGCTTATTCTTCTGTTGTGACAGACTCAACTACTACAGCAGCAGGTTGCAGCCCTGAGGTGGGGATGGACTGCTGGAAGTCTCTAGCCCAGCTCCCACTTGACACTAGCAATACCCTCTTGCATTACTTGGGTCCCAACGACCCTATTTCCTGAATGGGAAATTCCCCTTAGAGATAAGCACAGTCCATACCCTCAGGTGAAACTTCTCACAACGCTAAGACCAACAAAAGAACGATTTGCCTTCAAGAGAGGCAGGATTTTGCATATTACATGGCATGTCTGTGACAGATCAGACTGACAAGACTAACAGGACCCTGGTCAGACCGAAAAAGAGAGAGATGGAGGGGCAATGGCCAGAGGGATGCAGGTCTAGGTGGAAAAGAGCAAATCCAGAACATGATGAATAGAAGAAAAGTGCAAAATGTCAACTCTTCAGAAAAAAGTGATGCTGGACAGAAAAAAAAAATACATGGAGCCTTATTCCTGGTTTCTCATCAGCACTGCTGTGCCTCTGATAACCTCTGAGGGACACTAGCTTGGACAGCCCCTAACAGAGGTCTTGCAACACCATATCACCCTCATTTTCCAGGCAGTGTTGATGATGATGATCCTGGGAGATCACCATTGATCAATAGCCCTCCCAGGACTCATTTGTCCTACTGAGGTAAGGATGTTCCATTCCCAAGTGCCGTTGGGTTGATGAGTTGCTAGAATACTTGTGAACACACTCGAGTTCTCTACCTCACCACCCCTGCTGCTCTGATTAATTGGCACTTAGAGTTCTTTGCCATGAGAGTCTTATTAACCCTGCTTCACTGTTAGCACTGCCTTCCTTACACCTTCAAATTACAACTCAAAAATCTTCCAGAATAGATGGTGCAAGCACATGTCTTGAGCCACGGTGGTGGTTTTGCTTTCAATTAACATTCCTCACTACCCAAAGGTTGGCAGAGAGTTTACAGAGTGTCTTTGGCCTCCTTGGAGTGAGTCCATGTATTTTATTTGCAAAATGTCTGTGGATGCTTCTGGTTGGCTTTGCAGAGCTCAAGTAGCTGTGAATAACTCAGAAGCTATTCAGCCTGCTGAGGAACCCTGTGGGTCACAAACGAAATGGGCATAGTGAGACATCAGAAGTGCCTAGCTGGGTGCTGAAAAATTGGGTTTTCAGTGAAATATTTTGCAGAAAAAGGTCTGGTTTCCATCTAAACATTTGAAGTCTTCATCCAAAACACTGAGACTTGTTCTGGACAGGTCCAACAGGGAGCAACAATGGAAAGCTGCAGCCTGGCAGGATCTGGGTCTCCAGAGAGGTTGGATGGGGAGATTCTCCACGACCAGATGTTTCATTGCAGAGTTTTGATGAAGCTGCAGCCACCTGATAGGCAATAGGAGGTTAGATTACAGATCTCCAGCAGTCTTTCCCACCAACACTGCTAGGAGTCCATAAAGCATGGCAAAAATGCCTTTCCTTAGCACCCCACACACCTTCCAGCAACCACTAATTTAGCACATCCTGAGTCATAGAATCCCTAGGTATACGCAGCATCCTGAAAACATGAGGTAATCAGAGATGGCAAACTCGAGATAAACTGACTAATTCAAAATAACACTATAGGAAAAAATCAGTTCAAAGAATAGAGCAAGCTGTGGGGAATTGGAAACAAGTTTCCAAAATTATTTTAAACCATGAGATTTTGTGCTTCTTAAAGGTTTTTCTAAAAGAAGTCAATGCCTTGTTTAATTGGAAATAGGAAACCTACAAAGTTCACCCTTAAATATTTTTAAAAGCTTTGTAAATGGATTATCTGAGCACAGCAGGCATCATACTTTTTGTAAGTGCAGGATGATATAAGCCTCAGGGAACTTTTGAAGATAGTTCATTCAATAATTCATTCACTTCCCTCTAATACTGTGTTGAAGAAAAGTTAAACACTGGCCCTGCTTTAATAAGTGAATGAACACTCCAAAGGTAGTTTCCTCAGAGGATTAATTCAATTTGCTACCTTCCTCAAAGTAACCCTTTACAAGGCAATATCAGGAAAAAGGCTCGGGATCAAAGTGCCACGCGTGCACCACTAGATAACTTATCACCATGCTAGCGCTAGTCCTTTCCGAAATACAGATACTGAGTTTGAAGCGCAGATATTACAGGTGGTGACACATTTTTGTGTTTTGGCACAGCCTCTGAAGCTCTCTTCTAGACCTGATAATTTGGTACAGGCAGTTTCCTACATAGGAGAGAAGCCTTTTTAAAAAAACCTTCCATCAAGATTTTATTTCGGGAACTGCTTGAGTGATTCTAGGCAAAATTCAAGAGAATTATGTCAGCTGCAGGAACATAGGGATTTGAAGATGGAACACTCCATTGTGTTACGTTTCAAAGCCCCGCTAGAACCCCTTGAAGAAGACAGCAGAGGAAGGGCAGGCAGTAAAGCACCCCAGGTCCCTGCTCTGGGAAATGGGGTGGTGTACATGTAAGAGCTGGGGAAGGGTATGTGCAAGTGACCTGAAAACTACCATAAAAAAGATGAGACTGATACTAAGTATTTCCAGAAGAGCTCCCAAGAAGTGTGCCAAGACAAAAAAATTCCACAATACCAGCCTACTTTGATCCCTTTGAAATGGCAGGAAAAAATAAATAAACCCATTATTCAATATATTATTATTCAGTTATTTGAAATTCCTTTTTCCTTTATGGGGAACAAGCTCATATTTTCAGGCAAATTAGGGAAGTGCTTATTCTTACACAGTATGACTTGGAATCCAACTTTATTTGGGATTAACCATTTTGGAAAAGTTGTGCTTTTGGTCATTTAATGGCACTTCTCTTCAACTTCCTGAAGTGAGCAGAGAAGCCATATGGGAAGAGGTGTCTTTTTTGGAAACAAAGTGTAAAGGGTCTGAAAATGCAGTGGGAGGAATTGTTCCCTGATGTTTGGAGCCTGCTGCCACCTTACTCTCTGCATGGCTTTGAGGGCTCAGGCATGGCTCATCTTTCACTCCCACACCCCCAACAGAGCATTTCCAACCTCACATAGCTGACCAGACCAGCTAGTGCATTTTACTGCACTGCTATCCCCTTTTAGTCCCACAGACATTATGTTTTGGTCAGGCTCAAGCTGTTTCAAAAGCATGGTCCACTCTAAAGGCATTTGAGTCCTTTTCTGCACTTGAACATATTCAGACAGAACTGCTGATGTTTCAGGGTACATCCTGCCTTAAAATGATTGTTAAGCTGGTATAAATTCTATCCAGCCAGCCTGCACCCTCATGCCATTTCTCTCCACCTCCAAATGGTCTCCTGAGGAGCAAGTCACCTCTTCCACTTTCTGCATAGCACTGTGGGCAGTGCTGATGGCCCAGCACTGACTTCAGTGAATGCTCACTGCTTTTAATCCTTGGAGCACATCCTTTGTCTTCTGGTCCACGTGAGACTTCCAACACTACATTGCATTTAGACACCGTAATCTTACATTTCCTCCCCTTAAAACTTAAGATTGGAAATGCTATGTATTAGACAAGCAAAGGCACTTCAATGTGCTAGCAAGCTCCTACACCCGCTGAGGTAAGCCCATGAAAGCTCCTGAACACATCAGTGTCACTATAAAAATAGCATTTAGCTCAGCCCTTCCTTCCTGTAGACAGTCTTAAAAATCATGGAGGCTTTGGGAGGGAAACACTGAAAGAATAGTAAAGCGGCACCAAGTGTGGCACACATCCTCTGAGATCAGCTCTCAGGAATTTTACAGACCCCTTGTGCAACCTCCATCAGATATTAAGAAGTATTGAGTAGTATCTGTGGGATGTACAAAGGAAGACTTTTGATGTCCAAGTCAAAACCTTATGCAAGTGGATGTTCATGGCTTCATTTCTTTCTCTATGTTGGAAAGACCAGAATTAATTCTCTCTTGGGACCAATTTTGACTTAGCTTTGACAACTCCATTGTCAGATGTAACTCTGCTGATATACAGCCAAATAACATTTGCTATTAAGGTTAGAATATTCTTTGTTTGCAAGATCTGCAAATTGGTTGGAACCAGGAGTGTTGAGATTTTCGTTCCAACCATGGATTCTTCACGGCCATATTCCCTTTCACTGAAGAAATGGCATTTACGTGCATCATATCAAGCTTTATGGTTTTCCCAGCCTCGAACTGAGCTGAATCTGTCTATCAGAGACAGATCCTGGCCTTCTGCTTCACTCCTTCCACTATCAAAGACAACCAAAGTACATGAAAGTTGTTGTGGTTTTTTTTTAGGAAAAAAATTCAACCCTAGCTTGAGAAGTTATTATGGAAAATTTTCAGAATCATTGAGTAGCTCAGCCTTAAGGGTCCCTAGTCTAACTCTCTGCTCAGAGTAGGATAACTCCAAACCAGATCATGCTGACCATCCCCTTGTCCAGTCAAATTTTGAAAATATCCAATGATTCCTGGTTTACTCTCCTTCCTGCTTTTCCCCCTTGTTTTCTTTGAATGCAGCAATTTCTCAGGTGACTCCTCACTATACACTGCAAGTGAGCAGAACAGGCAGTTAAAGGTTTCTTGTCATTCACAGCTATCTTGCTGACACTGTTTTACAGGGTCAGCAAGTCCCGATTCATTTGTAATTAGTCACATAGTGCTCTGATTGCTTAATTTCTAAGACTTTTTAGGATTATTCAAATGGGTGTTAAGAAAGAAAGTGTCCAATCCAGTCTTCAGTAAAGCAATAGCAATATTCCAATATAATTCAATATATGTCAGATGCGTTTTCAACACCAGAAAGCCAACATGGGTTAAAGAAATTCCTTAATAATTATTCCAATGCCACAGATGTTTTTCTTGCCGTGCACTAAGGAAATGTCCAGGAAGCCTCACTGCCAGGCTATGGCACATCACTGACAACAAGACACCATTTTCCTGTTTGCGGTGTCTGTCCTTTCTAATACCTGAACTAAGAGAAGTGATCCAAAGACAACAGATTCCATCACGGTTTGCTTTGCTAAGTTTGGCATACTATTAATGAAAAATAACATCATTAAAATAAATCAAATGGTTAGAGCTATACCAACAATAGCAAGAAATCTGATCATTAAGGCCACATTTGCCTGACCCAATCTCCAGTGCCAAATCCCAAATACACCCTTCTACTGTGACTTTCCCTTTTTATCCCACAGGGAAGAGAGAGAGCTTTCTGGTCTGAATGGAAAGAAAGTGTAGTTTTAGCATGAGTAGATACTATTAATCTTGTTCTCCTTTAGCATTAGGCCCTGCGAAGGAATTTCAGCCATGCTCAGACATTCAGTGATCAGCTGAAATCACAGATGAGGAAACTGGACACAGTGAATGGTGAATCAGCAACTGTGATGCATGCTCCTAGAAACCTGGATGCATCAGGAAAGACAGCCTGTGTGAAGTAGCTAGAGGTATCATCACCAGAAGACAGCGGGTACCAAAGTGCCCTTTCTTCCAGCAGGCTAAAGATTCTGCTGCCAACAGAAAACTGGCGCTGTTTTGTTTTGTGGTTTTGTTCCCCCCCGGCAGTTACAGTGAGTTTGGTCAGGGCAATGGACACATCTACAGTGTTTGACACCTTCAAAACTACGTGGCATGTCTTGCTGGAATTAGACAGACCTGTTGCGAGCCCAGTACCTGGTAACAGGGTGAATTTTGGTGGTCTGTTTCCTGTGTACTTTTTCCTGACGTACACATAAGTTTCTTGAGCATTTTAAAAAAAAAAAAAGTACTCCTGTTTCCTGCATGTGCCTCTGTCTTCTCTATCACTGATTCATGCTGGTTCAAACCGTGGAACACTGCAGCTCCATACATATCCAGATGCATTAAGGAGATGGAAAACATACAAAATCTTCTTTCCATGATTTGGATAAAAGTGTAATAATACGTACTAGCAAGAAAAATCTGGTAAGGTTACTAAAGGGCAGAGATCTGGGAAATACTGCCGCTAGCTCGCTGAAGATGTATGCTTGTTGTTCAGAGGCAGCAGCATGACAAAGCATCAGGTTAAATATAGCATTCGAGAGAGAAAAAATCTTGCAGTGACAAGAGTAAGAAATCCATGCCAGCAAAATGCAGCCCTTAAACTGTACACATGCATTGCCAGGGACAGGACACAGCATCTTCCGCCTCGCACGGAGCCGTTCTCCAGTCAGCGGAAGGAAAACCTCCCTCGTTGCAGAAGGAGCATGGTTTGTGTCTCCACTGGCAGCCCCAGGCCCGCCGAGCTTCCCTCCAGCAGAGGGGAGTGCCGCCTGTGCGGCGGGAGCTGCCGGAGGAGGGAAGAGCTTGACATTTTCACCAAGCCCAAAAGGATGATTTCATCTTGTGCAAATGTCAGTAAAAGAAGCACCACATTCCTCCTCACGTAACTCGGCGCTGGAGGAAAAATAGTCCAAGGTTAGCAAACTTCCAGAGGTAGGGAAGTTTGGAAAGAAGCTGGCGACAAATGCTCCAGAGCAGTTCCCTGCTTACAGAGATTTAGAGAACTGGCCAGGTATCCTGCACTGGTTGTTTATGGATGCTTGGAAAATGTGTTCGCAAACTCGTTTGCTGGGTCAGACCCACAGTTCAGTCTAACTCTGCCTGTTTTACTTTTCTGTGAAGTACTCGCACGCAACTCGCTCACACAAATTTTTAGTGAGAAGTTCTTATCTATGTCCCCGGAATGGATTCACATTTTCCTCCTGTTACTGTTAAGCATGTTCTAGAACATTTTCACTTCCTCTAAAAAAATACTGGACAGCAAAACATACTTTTAACTTCCAGTCCTTTGGTATAAGCTTCCAGCCTTCTGGTATAAGCAGGTAAGCACATCTGTCACAGTGCAGCCTTCTGGGCGAGTAATAAACCCTGTCGGTGTGGTTGAGGTCACAGCTGAAAGTTTGGCAGAACAAAAGCCAGACAAAAATGAGAGGGCCAGGCACAAAGACATGCACTTGCATGATTTTTCTTTCAATTCTCATTTCAAAAATTGATTTTCAAAATGCATTTTCTTTAGTATTGAGTTATATTTTCTCGTTATTGCTCTTTCAAGATCACATTTGTCCATATCAATCACCGTAATTGCTGTACTGTAAAGAAACTATTAGAATTATGTCTGCAAAGATTTCACAATTCAGTGTTAGAAAGAGCCTAGACAAAGTGTATGAGTAGTCTAAAGTCCAAATGTGTCTGAGACTAATTGCCTTTGCCCTTGGGTATATTTCATCCATTAACTCCAAAGGGGAACTGAGGAATCCTTTACTCTGTGGCAGTGAGATTGGGCTCTTGTTTGAAGTCTCTTCTCTACCAACCACCCAGCATCATGCTTCAGTCCTGACTTGCCCATTTCCTGACCCGGGCTGAGCTCTCTGCTTCACGAGGCTCTGTAGAGGCCCAGTAAATCAGGTGTTCCCAAGGGAATGCAGTGTCAGCAGATTTCGACACCAGCTGTGGTAACTTCAGTTTCATTTTGCTCTGCAGGACTGGCATCTGATCCAGTGCATAAACAGGTTTGCCAGATTTGTTCACTGAGGAGAATAAAAGGAATTGACAGCTCTCATAAGAAATACATGTCAGAAAAGCAGGGATGTTATTAATATGGAAAAGGTAGTAAAAGTAATAAGCCATATGGAACAGCTACCAGGCAGAAATCAGAGTCCATCAACAAAAAAGCAAAAACAGCACAATTTGTTCTTCTGTCTCCAGGCACAGGACTTGATAATAAATTATTGTACCATGAAGATAAGAGATAATTAGATATTCTAAAAGTGTGTAACCTTTCTTATATCTAGAGCATATTTTAAGTTAAATTTTTAACACAGCTTATGGAAAGAGGTGCTATGACTCCTGGCATCACTCCCAGTTCAAAATGCAACTAAAAAAGTCCCCAGAAATTAATCTGCGGGTCTGTCCATCACTAAGTTGCCATCCTCTGCATGTATTAGACGGGTTTGGGGTGGTTTTTTTTGGTAAATGAAACATTTCTTTTGTCCACAGGATTTTGTTCAGACCAGACAGATGAAGGTCTCTCATCTAGTTTAAAATTCAACATTCTGCATCATCCACAATTTTAGAGGCTACTTATCACACAGCACAAAGCCTACTTTGCAGGCAAATGTACTCATTTCTCCCAGCTCTAGAGCTTGTCATTACAGTCTTTCACCACACAAATCCACCTGTTTTCAACCCACCACTGCTAACCAATATATTATTCCCGTTTTATCAAATTGAAGCTATAACGGGGATTTGGCTCCAGAGAATGAAACAAGGATTCCCACTCAGGTTTATAGGGAGAAAAAATACATTTGAAGTGGCACAGGCTCACCTACCCTCACTGCCACATGGCTTGTCTCCTCTTACTGGATCTATGTTTCTGATACTTAAATTCAGTCTCTTTTCTCAAGCCATCCTAGCCTCCCTCCCCACTAGCCTGGGTAGCCTCTTCCTCTGCCCATGTGCCCTTTTCCAGCTCCTTCTCCCCACTTTCAGCTCAAAGCCAGAACCTTCATTTGCTTCCCACCCAAAATGCTCTCTCCATCTTTTCCCAGCCTACCCCTCCTATCTCTCACCCCACCTTGTGTGGTATGAAGTTTCCCTTTCTCTGAGGTTCTGCCAAGACATTGTTACCCCTGCCATCAATGCCCATCCTCATGTTCAGCAACAAGACATGCTACTTGCCACCCTCACCAACCACGGCAGCATCTATCTTAGTTACAGTTTTGTTTCTTGACAGGCAGCACACAGCACAGAGAAGGAAAGGGTACAGTTAATAAAGACCCAGTGCACCAGAGCTGGCTTACCCCTCACAGTCCTGGTCTTCCGGCTTCTCAGAGAACCAAGTCCACACATCTTATACCCTCCCTGGGATTGTCTTCCACATCCTGGGCTCCAGGGTCAGTGTATTTCCAGCAGCCCTGTTTATGGGAGCCAGGAGTGGGGCAGGTGACTGCAGATGATAGCAGAGCTGCTAAACTGCCTTGCCTGCACTAAAAAGAGCAGCTCATTGCCAAACCAAGCTTGGACGAGCCACCACCACCTGTCTTGTTCCTGAAACAGGGCTTAACTCTTCCCTGACTGAGCAATGCTGTACCATATGCAGACCAGCAAACATGATCATATCCAGAAGATGACCAGTAGCCTGGAGAAACTGAGACCAAACTCCTTAAATCACAGTCAGGGACAGCCTCACAGCAGAAAGCACTAAGCAATCTGATTTCAGCTGCTGCCCATACAAGGGATTAAAAGGGCAATTTCTTCCCTCAGAGGTAGACAAGTCCCCACCTTTTGAAAGCTCTCCCCCAAAACTGTCTTGTCCTAGACTAGAGAAGGTGCTGGAGTCCACAGCTGCAAACTCAACCTTCCTCTTGAATAAAATGGTGCTAGACACTGAATGGTACAGCAACTGTGGTTTGTTTGTGAGCTCACCAGCCACCTCTAGCCTTCTCTCAATTTCCTCTTTAAACAGTCAAATACCTCATGTGATCTCTGTATGCCCTCCTGGCTCATCCTCCCCCCAACAAAAAGATCGAGGACCATCTGGGAGGCATCCTCAGCATGTTCACCTGATGCTGAGCCATGGGAGTGCAGCTTCTACTGAGAATGACTGACTTCTTAGTTGAAGACTAGTAAATATACAAGAGACAAAATTGCCCATGTCAGGAAAAGGGATAAAATAAAAGTATCAAGGTTCTTCTCCTTTCCACCAAATTGGCTGATAGCAAATGCTCACCAGATTTCCTTTGCAAGTGAAGCACTCCATAAAACATATCAAAGCACTTCCTGAATCTCAGCAATAGTACGGATCATTTCCGAGTAACACATCCCATGGAGAGAGCTCTTTGCAGGGGCTGCACCAGCCAAAACAGGATTAGCAAGTGGTAGAAATAAAAAGAAAATTTCACACTTTCACTCTAGCAGTGAAAGCAAGCTCTGCTAGAGTAACTCACAATGTGCAAAGTGCTTTCACTCCAGAAGATACCGATGCTCAGGAAAAAATACACACTATAGGATCCCACGCCACCAAAATGCCACCACTTTGAGGACAAGCATTGAAACTGTTAAATCACATTTTGCATTCTTGTTCCAAGTCATTCAAGGGCATATGGAAAATGCTGACTGCAAGACACCTTGTACTTGGGCTGTTGAGATTACATAGAACAAAACAGACTTTATTGTCTCAAATATACTGCAAATATGTGACTGTCACACATCCTTGTATGCTACACTGTCGTTATCCTTTGGAGGAATTAAAATGTCCAACAAAAACAGGGTTCCAACATGCTTATTCCTTTAAATTCATATTACATTCAGCCCCTCTCTGAACAGCCTGAACGCTCAATGGCAGGAAGGAAAATACATAGGGAGAAATGCAATTCCTTCAGCAGGTATACAGACCACACAGAGTCACGATACATCTGTTTGCACTTCATGTGATCATATGCTGTCAGGGGGAGACATCACACAAAAACCTCTCTCTTGCAATATTTGTTCAGCATCTTTGTCCACAGTGTAGGCCATAGTAGCTATTATTGCATTAAACAACCTTTGACAGATAACTCTGGAAGAGGATTCTAAATTAGTTTTTTTAGCGCTCTCTCATTTAGTTTTTTAATCTGTTCAGCTTATTCTGGCAGGCAGCTCCACAGCTTCGTTATGCAACAAAGGATCCATGCAGAAGGATCCATCCCTCCTTCAGTCTGTTTTAATATTGCTTTTTTAAAAATGTTTGAACATTTTTCAGTTATGAGAAGCAGCATCTACTGTTTCCCTGCTCTCACTCTTATTCATGAACATGTAGGACTTAACACAGCCCTTTCAGTTTTCTTTCCAGTCATATTTAAACTCTTCTTAAAGAGCAGTCACCTATACCTTCATTCCCAGATCCCTTCCTCCTGTCCCTTCATTGTTCCCATGATGTTCTCTGAGACAGAGTGCACAACACTTCATGCCATGTGCAGGTCTGAGGCACATGTGGGGTTTATACAGCAGGACAAGAGTATTGTCTGTTTTTCTCTGGATATCTGCATATATAATTATTCACATCTCAGTTGCCTTTTTGACCGTGTTGAGCTGTGAATTGATGTTTTCATCTATACACAATGTCTCACAAATCCTCAGATCCTCTTTGTAAATGGTACATGATAATTTAGAGACAAAAAGCACATAAGCACATTGAAGGCTCTCACACACAGAGACATCATTTTGCAGTTAAATAAAGTGGACTTTATTTGCAAGATCATTCTGCAACTCCTCAGTCAGTTTGGACGATCCAGAACAGGTCTGTATCAGCAGCAAGCTTGGTCACCTTCTGCTAGATCCCTTTTAAAGACACACTGAAGATTCCACAGGCAATGGAGAAAATAAGCATTTATTCCTTCTCTTCCTTTTAAAACATTTATTAATATGCTTTCCTTCCAGCTTCATCACAACTCCATTTCTTATTGCTATGTCCCCACTGTGTTCTTTATTATGATTTCTTACTGATGTGCTTGGTAGATCTAGTCCGCTGCAAGACCCAGTGCCACCACCAAGTCTGCAGAACATTTCTGAGATAAACTGGGGACCCTGCAGTCTTTAGAGATCTATTCACCAGCCTAATGTAAATCCATCTGATTTTCCTACTTCTTTACCAGATAGATGGGATGAAAATTTAACAACCTGCCAAATATTAACATCTTTCAGAACATTGCTCAAGTTACTAGTGTCTTTATTCCAATTTTCTTCTTAGGTAGGACATGAAAAATCTCATTAGTTTAATCAGTGAAATCTTCTGTCCCCTAGTATCTCGCTTTCCCAGCCCCAACAGATGAGGGAAAATTTAAAAAAAAAAAAAAAAAAACCAAAACACAAACCCAAAAAGCCCCAGCTCTTAATTAAGGGGGGAAAAAAGCCATACTATATAAGTTAACAAGGAAACAGGGAATGAAATGGCTGCACTGAAGAACATATGTTCGTTCTGTAGAGACACTTCAGCTGACGTCAACAGCACACCGGCTGCTCCCATGCTTGTCACAGCACCAGTTGACTCATTTATAGAATCATAGAATCATTTAGGTTGGAAAGGACCTTTAAGATCGTTGAGTCCAGCTGTAAACCTGGCACTGCCAAGTCACCATTAAACCACATCCCTAAGCACCACATCCACATGTCTTTTAAATACCTCCAGAGATGGTGACTCAGCCTTCCCTGGGTGAAGAATTTTTTCCTAATAGCCAATCTAAACCTCCCCTGTCACAATTTGAGGCCATTTCCTCTTGTTCTATCACTTGTCACTTGGGAGAAGAGACCAACACCCACCTCTCTGCATCCTTCTTCCATGGCGTTGTAGAGAGTGATAAGGTCTCCCCTGAGCCTCCTCTTCTCCAGGCTAAACAACCCCAGTTCCCTCACATAGAATTCAGTGCAGGTTCCAAAACTGAACACAGGATTCGAG
>NW_010239308.1:0-6535 GCF_000690775.1 Eurypyga helias
GGCCCCTGATGAAGCTGGCTTGCATGTTATCCCAGGGACACTACCACTGTCACTGATGGGCTTCACCTTCGCTAGCAGTGGGTCCTTCATGCAGCCGGCTGGCGTTGGCTCTATCAGACATACAGGAGGCTTCCAGCAGCTTCTCACAGAAGCCTTTAGCCCCTCCGCACCAAAACCTTGCCATGCAAAGCCAATACACCTGTTCATTTAGGTTTTATCAGTCTACATGGTAACTGAGGACAGAATTTTTTCATTTACCTAAGAAAAAGGGTGCTTTCCTTTAGAGAATATACATAATCATATTTTAGGGCAATGGATTACTAACAACTGTGTACTGGAAGTAGTTGAGATTGTGGAGCTTGGACACCTGGAATGCATTCACTTGATTTCTCTCCCGTGCAGCGAGGGAGTCCAGCAATAAGACTAAAACCACAGAACAGTGTCTCTTGGCATTTCCCTTCATTGTTGTTAGTTGAGCCCCGTGTTATGGACAAATAGTTCCAAGGGGAATTATTATTGTTATGATTAATATTATCTACCAAATTATGATTTTGAGAAAGCCAAGCTCAGTAGGGATAACTGGATGACTGCTCAATTTAAATTTAATATATGAAACTACATGAACTTGGCAATGCTAAGGTAGGTGATGTCTCATGATCGTACAGCTGGGTCTTATAATATGTCTACTTCATAGAACATCTGTTTTCTATTATATTAAGTGTATTTTAGCTACCTAACTCTTTCTACTGTTTCCAGTTGTAAAAGTGTTACTTTTACAAATAAAACCATTTTGATAGGCATGTCTCAGCTGAGCAATGACTCTAGATCTCTAGGGAACTGGAAATGAGCCTTACTAAGACTGATAAAGTTTGAGTGAACAACAGTGTTCTGTCTCTCTGCAGTGTGCTGAAAATAATTGCTTCTTTTCTCCAGACAAGGACAGCTTTCTGTAGTCCTAGACCTCTTGCTCTGCTCTCTCTGCACCTGCTGTGTTTTCCTCCCACTTACCATTTCAGTAGTGCCCTTGATTTACAGCAGTGAAACCCAGTGATCCTTCTGTGGAGGACACGGAAGTGTATGATATTCCAGTCATTATTATATAGCATAACTGGTGAATGTTGTAAGGAAGTGAAAATGGCACCAAACCATATTAATGGATAAATATATATATTTTACGCATTCAATCCAAGTATTACCCACTGATGGTTATCTATTCAGGATACACTTACTGATGTCACTGGGTGAGTTCTGATCCATAAAGGGCAGTGGGAGTTTTGTCAGTTTTAGGCAGAATTATAATGCTTCTATGAAGAAAGCTTATAGAGTCATCTGAAGATATCCAACACATCACACATCGTTTGTCATTTTTGTAACATATATATAGACCAAGCAAGCAAGCCTTGTAGTAGTTTTAGTGATTTCTAACTGACCTGTGTATGGCCAAACATTGTAGAAATGGTCCGTTTCTATAAAGATATTTGCACATAGGGAGAGCAGAATAAGTCTCAAAAAAACTTAGATAACATGACAGAAATCCATTCAAATAAGAATGTACCCTCTCCTGCTGTTAGCCTGTGTGCTGGTTTCAGGCAGGAAAGAACTCCTTTTCTCCACAGTGCTGATGACTGGCCCAGAGCAGCCGAGGGAGGGTTTCATTCCATGGTACAGGAAGTGGCACATGATACAGGGCACATGTGCAGTTCAGAGGCAGGAATTGGCCTGAGTGGGTTGTTAAGACTTGGGCTAGCTTGATAGCTGTGTCCTTAGCTCTTTTTTTAGTTCTTGGCATGGTCGTATTTGTGGGGCAGTTTCGTTTTGTTAGTGGGTTGTGGAGTCAGCTGGTTTTCTCTCTCTCGGGCTCTCTGGTTCTCGGATTCTCGCTGCTTGGGACCTGATTGTTTGTCGGTTGGTGGGTGGTGAGCAATTGTATCATATGTTCTATTTTCTTTTATTTTAATTACTTATTATTAGTATTATTGTTAGTAGTATCACTATGGTTCTGATTTATATTATTAAATAGTTCTTATCTCAACTTTATGAGCTCTCCTCATCTTTTCCTCTGATTCTCTCCTCCACTGGGGGAGCGGGGCAAAGTGAGTGAGGGGCTGTGTGGTACTTTACTGCGAGCCCAGATTAAACCAGACAGTCTGCTGAACAGTCTGGAATCTTTCCTCAGTCATTAAGTCATCTTTTAACAAGGTGATGAAAGACTTTGATGTTGCTGCCTTTTCTTGGCAGCTTAATTAACCAAGAAACCTGAATAGAGTTAATTGCAAGCTTGTCCACAGTAGAGATGCAACAGAAGTAAATGTCAGTTCACAAATTTTATAAATTTGAATATTTTCAGTATTACTTGTGTCTGCATACTGGAATTGCTGGGCTATGGCTCTGTGTTCTGTGCTAGAAAGAGGACTGTATAAGATCTGTCCAGTATATTGTGATTGACTTTTAAAATGTGTAATATTAAAATGTCTTTGTTTGGAATGTGTGTTTGTATGCTATGAAGAGTAGTGTAGCTAATGGTAACCAATTTAAACTGCATTTAAAACAAATGATAAAGGGAAAACATTTACAAATGTCAGCCAAAATGCTTATGGCTCTCTTGGAAAATCCTGCTCTTTCCTCTTTCTGAGGAAAATACAGAGGAGGGCAAGCTGACACAGGCAGAGCATCTGCCACAGATTGCTTTTACACTGCAGATTCTTTCCAGGACACGGTGGTGAAGCACTGGAACAGGTTGCCCAGAGATGTTGTGGATGCCCCATCCCTGGATGTCTTCAAGGCCAGGCTGGATGAGGCTTTGAGCAACCTGGTCTAGTGGAAGGTGTCCCTGCCCATGGCAGGGGGTTGGAACTAGATGGTCTTTAAGGTCCCTTCCAACCTAAACCTTTCTGTGATTACATTTCTGTTTTGATGGTGACTTATGGCTATGATTCTTGCATAGCAAAGTAACAGCTATACTTTCCTAGACCACATGAGACTTAAAGAAGGATGGGGCATCCACAACATCTCTGGGCAACCTGTTCCAGTGCCTCACCACCCCCTCCCAGAAGAATTTCTTCCTGATATCTAATCTAAACCTCCCCCCTTTTCAATTTAAACCCATTACCCCTTGTCCTATCACTACAGGCTCTTGTAAAAAGTCCCCTTCCAGCTTCCGTGTAGGCCCCTTCAGGTACTGGAAGACTGCCATAAGGTCTCACCGGAGCCTCCTCTTCTCCAGGCTGAACAAGCCCAATTCTCTCAGCCTTTCATCATAGCAGAGGTGCTCCAGCCCGCTGATCATCTTTGTGGCCTCCTCTGGACTCACTCCAACTGGTCTATATCCTTCCGATTTTGTGGGTTCCACAGCTGGATGCAGCACTCCAGGTGGGGTCTCACAAGAGCAGAGTACAGGGGCAGAATCATCTCCGTTGACCTGCTGGCCACACTTCTCTGGATACAGCCCAGACATGCTTTGGGAAGTGAGCTGCTTAACACTGGGACCCTTTTTAAACTTGTCTTTGGGTTAATTAAAACAACTACTACTGAGCTATCCTATTTGGCCTAAACTTCATCTTCCATGACATGGGATGCATGACTACTGTCATATGCACTGGCATCCCAGAGACTGAACCTAGAATATCCTATGAAAAAAACATCAAGTAATAACAGCTAGAATTAAGAAACAAGCGTTTACATGTTGGTGCTAGAACTAATCTCTGTCTTTGATGATTCTGGCCTCACAGGGAGTGATCTACAGTATGCACGAGGGGTGAAATTAGAATTCTGTAGAGGGAGAGCATGGATCCTAACAGCCTAAATACTTCCATGAATTCAGCTGTACTATTTAGTTCCTATTCTATTTTAGATCTCGGACATTTGGTTTGGACCCAGTTTATTTAATCTGGAACTTTATCAACAACTATCTTTTTATTTCTACATTTGATTAGTGGTACCACAGTTAAAAAGATTGTTTCCCCAGGTCATGTCCAGCAAATTATATGAAAACCTCACAGGTCAAATGTTCTGTTGTGAATCTGTCAAAATTTATGATGTTCTAAGTTGCAACAAGGACTGACTTTGATCAGTAAAAGAAAAGAAAAGAAAAAGACAAATAAATCATTAATCATTATTACTTTTATATGGTCTTTTTCATGAAGCCAAGTTTCAGTGCCAATCCTGTGTCTCCAAGAAGGCACAAAGTACTTAGATGACTTTATGCTGGATTTACTCTTTCTGATATGCTTAGGAAGATATATCCATTAAAACATGCCAGTGTATTAAGATTTTTAAAAGGATAAGTGACTGTCCATCACTGTATATCACCACCACTATAAATATAAATATTTTTACTCCATTTACCAATATGCATCATATTTTACACCCTAGGTAAAAAATAATTTATAGACTTGACAGATAAACCTTTTAAACTTTATTTTATCTACATTAACTGTACCTCACAAGGGCAGCAAGATAGTCTCCTTGTCCTAAATTCTACTTCTCTGTAATTATTGTATTTTTTTCATGGACCAGCCCAGGAAAAGACTGGAAAAATCTGCAGAGCTCATGTTATCAGTCAAACAGAAGGTCTTAGAATATTGTTCAGACAAATTACATGCTGCCTGCTCAGGTCAACAGATTGTCCATTAAGGTTAGATAACCTGGTAATGATTTAGGACGTATTTGTGGGCAGAGAGGAGCAGAACTTCTGGCCAAGTTGTTCCCACTGAGTTGGAATAATACCAGAGGATGATAATTTATCACCTAGAACCCATAGAGGTGAACTGTAGCTAGCTAGTTGGCTATACTGCCTCGACCTACCATGCCAGAAGTGGGCAGCTGTATAAAAGCCACTGCTGAAATATACTCTGAGGATGCTTCGTGCTGGCTCTTTTCCATAGCGAGAATTGTGAAGGGCATGCAGTAAGTGGGCTACATCACTGTAAAGTCAGATTTGTACTTCTTAGCACTTCTCACTTTGACCTCTCTTTCTCCATCTGCAAACTAAATACTAGTACTAACGCTGATGATACTTGCATTCTGATTCAGGTGGCTAATTTTTGGTTATTTGATGTTGGACACTAATAAAATATTGTCTTTTAAACACAGAAGGCACAAAACAAGGGAGCATACCACTATCTAGCCTTAAAATCCAGCTCCAATTCTGACTCCATCTCCTGAGTTCAATCTGTGTTCTTGATATACAGTACTTGAGAAGGTGGTTATTAGGTTGCAATGAGCTAAGTAATAAAATCAATAAAGAGCTTCTCTTTGGCTCACTTACTTTATATTAGTAAATATCCTTATTTCTGTTTTCTTTGCTGATTTTATTGTGTTATTCCAACTGACAGAGATATGGTATTTCATGTTGTGTATTTCTAATGCTTACAAGACCTTTGCACTAAATGTCCTGATTTATGCATTACTATTTAATAGTTATTAAAGTCCTTTTCTGTGTGAAAGTAAAGTATTTAGTTAAGTCATCTTCCCAGAATGCTTTGCACTGACAGTTTTGCTACCACCATGGTGTTAGCTGTTGCTGGCAGCATGTATTTAAAATGACTGTTCAAAGTTCTGAAGATGTTCCCCAAGCATGTAATGGGGAAAAAAGATGACTTTGAAACTGTGACAGAAATGGCACGTAAATTTGGGGTGTTTGAACAGGAGTTGCAATAGGAACGCTGCAGCACTGAGCTATGCCAGGATTGGTAATGGATCATGGAACATGGAGGCTTTCTTCCATTTATTAATGACATTAAAGTAACTGAGTTTGGTCAGTTTGGCCTTCTAAGATTTTATTCTTTATAGAAAATAATTAATAGTCAGCAGTTCCAAAGTTTCAAAGAGATTCAGACGTTATTTTATTATTTGTGCAGCAATAATGCTTACAAACCCCTGATTAGGTCAAAGTCATTCTTCCCTGTTAAGCTTATGACTTAAATAGGAACAAAACCAGAAAATATTGCCCTCTTATACTGTCCCATTGGTATAATCTAAAGTATTTTAAAATATTTTAAATAGAAAGAACATTTTAAAAGCCCTATAAATCAAACAGGCATTGACATCATAGTCTGGCTGGGAGAATTAAGGCAATGAAATAAAGGATTGAAGTTAAAAGGACTTACTGGCATCCTGGGGCTGTGACTATCCAATGCAAAGATTCACTTGTCTAGACCTATGATGGGTGTTTGGATCCTCAAAACATCCAATGTAATTTAGATGAGATCTCAACTAACACAGCTTCTTTTGTTTCTACAGCTGTATTCAGATTCTCATCAGGAGAAATTAGCCCATGTCAAGCTCTGCCTTACTCTGGCGAGAGTGATTCTTGCAGGCAAGCTAACTTGTTTTTTGTACATTCAGTGGTGAGTGCAATGTAGACGTGGTGCTGAGACCACAGAAACCCTTGCCTCAAAATTTGTGCCCAGATTCTTGAAAGTCTGGTCATGCGATTGAAAACTGTTGGTTTTGTTGTAGTTTCTACCTGCCTGCTGAAGGGTGGTGATGGACTTGATAACCAGTGTTAGTTGTGGGTTGGGGCAATCCTAAGCAC
>NW_010239309.1:0-42460 GCF_000690775.1 Eurypyga helias
AAGCCGGCGCCCTAGGGCCGCTTGCGCCAGCCCTCGGGCGGAGAGATGAGGGAGGCAGGGCGCGGGGCGGGCGTCCTCGCTTCCCTCACTGAGGGGAGAGACGCCTTTAGAGACGAACCAGCCGCAGCTCGGCATCTGCCCGTTGAAGAAGGTGGCTCTCATCCCCTGGCGATCCACCCTGATTCCCACCCTCACACTCGTATCCAAACCCTCTGGGAAACAAAACCAGCCGTCGTCTTTATCCGACTAACTACACATACCGTCAACTTTGTGCAGTTTTGTTAATGTTTACTGAAGTTTGCAGTTCCCATGAAGAGGCCTCTAGAGTGAGAGGGATGCTGGGTGCCACCAGCTCTGCCCTCACTCCCCTCAGAGCAGAGCCATGGTTCAGCCAGCATACAGCAAATGCTGAAAACTCAGTCACCTGCAGAAGTGTCACCCTTCTTTAAAGGTACTGCACCTCTATAATCTACACTAGTCTGTTCAAACCCTCAGCAGAAAAGATGTTTTTTAACTGCCTCTATGGCCACAGAGGATGTGGTCAGTGATAGATGACATCCTGCAAAGGCACCGCTGCCCTACTCAGAAATGCAGTACACAGCATGCACTTTCCTCCACCGCCTAATGAGGAACCTTAATGACAACTGCACTCGTTCAGGGTCAATACACACCGATAACGCAGAGCATACATCTCTGCATTTACAATAAGTCATCCATCAACTTGGGAATCAGACAAACTGACCTGCCTGCTGTAGGTCTTGCTTTGTTCGTCAGCAAGGTGAGCAGATTCTTAGGGAGAAGCAAGAGCAGGGCTGCTCCATGAGGGTGAGCAAACCAGTAGCCAAGGGTCATACCAGTCCGTGCAGTGCCATCAGCAATGGGGCCCAGTCCCGCAAGGTCCACACAGAGCAGACAGAGCCACGTGCTGGCAACAGCCTGCAGCAGCAGTCCCAGAGCAGCTGAGGTGATGAACCAGGTCCATCCAGGAAGGCCCAACATTGGCACAAGGTACACCCAGGAGATAGGAGCAGAAATAGGACTGCAGGCAAGCTACCTACACTATAAGCCCAAGGTGTATCCAGACGACAATCCTGAAGACAGTTGTATCTACAGCATAGCTCAGGGAAAACCCGAACTGAGCCCTCTCTGATCTTAAATGGAGATCCTGGCAGGGGGTGCTCCTGAGTGAGGCTGCTCCGAGCAATTAAGGTCAATAGGTGGGCCCTGGCACAGACACAGCTGCTCACCACTTTAAAAACTTGTTGCACCACATGCAGTTGTTTGAATGTCTCATCCTCCTCGTTTCTCTTTCGCCCTTGTGATCTCGGTAGAAAAGTTACCTCGCATGCTGGAGTCCAAACCAGCAGCATTTAAATCTCCCTCCTGCATAGAAGCAGTTACTGGGGTTTATTATATGGTGCCTTTTCTGCATCTTACGGAGAGTGGGAGAGAACAGAGATGCTATATTTCATTCCTGTTCTATTTTTTTAGAGCAAGGTGTTACTTTGGAGTTACAGAGGGACTCTAGACTGTATTTTTGGTTCTGAAAATAGATTCAACAACAAAAAAATCCCTTTTTTTTCTACTGCAGTCAATGGAAGCAGCTGAATAGTCAGCACCTTTGAATAAAAGCAGGTCACTTAGATGCCTAAATATAGATTTGAAGTCAGACTTTCAGAAGAGTTCAGTACCCATTTTATCCCTTACATTATACTTAGAACATGACATCTGAGCACCGTACAATGCTGCACACATCAACATCACTAACATCTGTCACAAGTGTCTTTCATCTTCTTTCCAGAGTAAATCCATATAGTGAAGCATTTTGGTTTATAAGTATGTAATAAACAGCACACATTTTGGTACGTTTATTATAGGTAAAGCATGCCTGAGGAAGAAAGTTGCTCTTTTCTCTCGGAGACTTTCTTGTCATCTTGGCCTAGATTCTAAAGAGCTCTTTTCTGCAAATACAAATCCTTACCAACAAAGGTGTTTTTAGCAGAACAGATGATGTTGACCATAACCTTTACAGCAGAATTAAAATAAATCAAGGGCCTGGGTATCTTCGTGACAAGGTCTGGGGCAAAGATATGTCCTCTCCAATTTTAAGCGCCAAGAACAGGATGGTTACCTGTACCTACCACTGTGGGCACAGGTTTTACACCAAATCCATGATATACCTGCAGCTGCACACAGAGGTAGCTTGAAGAGACACAACCTGATTACAGTTGCTGCCCACACTCCTGTTGGGAAATCTCTGGTTGTGCTTCAAAGAGAACTCCAGGCTCTTTCTTTCCCTCAACCATAATCCTAACTCTACCCCTTAAAATAAAACTAACCAGAAGCTGAACCTGGGACCAGGCTGCTCAATCAGTGCACATGGCAAAAATTTCCCCAGGCAGGTTCTTGCAGCCTAGACTTTCCTTTCAAATCTCTTTCCAGCTCCCCTCCAGTTGGAGCTCTAGGGCCCTCTCTTTCTCCCAGCTCTTACACTAACCTTGAGAGCAAATGTAATCTTGTGCTAAGCCTCAGCCCAGGGTCCCCAGTCAGTGCCCACACCAAAACATTCTCATGGCCACGTTCTCTTCACAGTGCACCTTTTTCTTTGGCACGTTCCCTTTTAAGCTTCCCTCCAGCTGCAGCTCTAGGCTGCCTCTGTCTGAATACCCACTTTAACATTAACACAAATTCTTAGATCAGGACTCCCAGACAGTGTCCTCAATAAAATGGTCTCTGCCACATTTTCTCTACCCCACTCCCTTTCTTTAAAAAGCTTCTTTCTAGCTCCACTCCAGCTGCACCTTCAGTCTCTCTCTCTCAACCCAAACCTTAACCCTCACACAATGCACCTGTTGGGCTTTGGATGTGGCCTCCAGTCAGCGCCCACACCAGGAAGTTCTTGCAGCCAAGTTCTTGCAACCTACACTGCCCTAAGACTGTCACTTTCTAGCCCTAAGCCAGCTGCAGCTCCTGGGTCTTTCTTTCTGTCAGCCATAATCTCAGACCTCACCCTAAACCTGACAGTTATGCTGAGCCTTAGTCCAGGCCTCTTAGCCAGTGCCTCAACCTAAAAGTTTTTGTAGCCAAGTTATCTCTGTGGCACAGCCCTTTTGCTAGCAGCTGCTTTCAAGCCTCCCTCCAACTGGAGCTCTAGGCTCTCTCCTCCTTCCAATGCTAACCCTAACCCCCATGCTAGCCTCAGACCAGGACTGCCAAGCAGCATCCACAATAGAAAGTTCTTGCAACCAAGTTCTTCCTGCACCCCACACTTTCTAAGCCCATTTTAGATATCAGGAAGAAATTCTTCACGGAGAGGGTGGTGAAGCACTGGAACAGGTTGCCCAGAGAAGCTGTGGATGCCCCATTCCTGGGAGTGTTCAAGGCTAGGCTGGATCAGGCTTTGAGCAACCTGGTCTAGTGGAAGGTGTCCCTGCCCATGGCAGGGGGGTTGGAACTAGATGATCTTTAAGGTCCCTTCCAACCCAAACCATCCTATGATTCTATGATTTTAATTGCAGCACTAGGCTACTTCTTGCCAAGTTGAACCCCAGCTGTAACTCCAACCCTAACAGGAGGCTGACCCTCAGACCAGGCAGCCCTGCCAAGTTCTCCTTGCAGCCTAGGCTTCCCCTTCAAAGCCCCTTTCTGTCTCCCCTCCAGCTGGAATGCTAGGTTGTCTCTTTCTCCCAGCCCTAACCCTAACTGTATGCTAAGACTTGTCCTAGCCCACACTTTTAGTGCCCACACCAGAACGTTCCCCCAGCCAAGTTTTCCTTGCAGCCCACCTCCTTTCTATCCCCACTCCCACTGCAGCTCTAGGCTGTGTCTCTCAACCCTAATCCTAACCCTCGCCATATCAATGAGCCCAAACAAAGTTTGGACTAGAACTCACTAAGCCAAACCAAAAAGTTCTGGCAACTAAATTCTCCTTGCAGCCTACACTTCCAGTTATCCATTCCTTCCCAGTCCCACTGCATCTGGAACTCTAACTTTAAGCTCAACCACAGCCTAAGCCTCAGATGTGGCCCTCAGCCAGTGCCCACAGCAAAAGGTTCTTGAAGCCAGTTTACCTTTGAAGCCCACCCTTCACTTCCATAGCCCCCTTCTAGCCCTCTCCAACTGCAGCTCTAGCCCTTCTTCTCAATGCTAGCCATTACTCTAATCCTAAAAACAAACCTAATGGAAGACTGAATCTTCTTCCACTGCCCACACCAAAGAGGAAACAAGTTCCCTTTGCACTTCTGATTAGCAGATCCTTCCCAGTGCCACTGCAGATGGAGCGCCTGGCACTCTCTTTCTCTGAACCCTAAATCTAACTGTACCCTGAGCCACAGGCCAGGACCACCAAGGAGGCCCCTTTTCCACCCAAAGTACCTTTCTAGCCCCTCTTCAATTGCAGCAGTAGTCTTTCTCTCAACCCAAACCCTAACCTAAACTGGAAGCTGAGCCCTATCCCAGCCCCTCTTAGTGCACACACCAACAAATTTTTACTGCCAAATTCTTCTTGCTGCCTACACTTTCATTTCAAAGACCCTTTCTAACCCCTCTACACCTGCATCTTTAGTATCCTTCTTCTAATTCAAACTTCAAGAATAGAACTAAGGGACAGCTGAGACCTCTCAAACCCCGCTCCAATTGCAGCTCTAGGCTCTCTCTCAACCCTAACTCTCCTGTAAAACTGTATGCTGAGACCAAGCCCCCCAGCCAGTGCCCTCACCAAGAACTCCTCCCAGACATGTTCTCTTAGCAACCCACCTTTTCCTTTTGCAGCCTCTTTCAATACCTCCCCTCCCCCCAGAGCTCTTAGCTTTCTCTTTTTCACAGCTATAACCATGACCACAGGGTGGGCCTTAGGTCAGGACACCCCACCAGTGCCCACTGCAAAAAATTTCTCCTTCCAAGTTCTCTCTGAAGTTCCTTTGTAACCCCATTCCAGCTGCTGCAGCAAGTTCTCCTTCCCTCAACCGTAGTAGGAACTGTAACCCTAATCCTTACTGGAGGCTGCACCTTGGACATGGGCCCCTTCCATGATGAAAGATCTTTTGGGACAGTATTGAAAAACTTCAAAGTTGCGACCAAACCTGGCACAGTGTTGCCTGTGATGCCTACAGAGACATCTCTTAGGCAATGTATCTCCACAATTGTTTTCATGCCACATTGCAGGCAAAACTGCTTGTTACACTTCACAGATAACCTGTAAGCAACCTTAGATGCTGTGATGATGGTCCAGGCACTGACAGGATACTGAGGGGCCACATTATGACAGTACAACCTCTTCTGAGGTTGCAGTGAGTCCTTAGCTGGCTCTTGGAAGTCTACCCAGGATCTGTAGGTTTCAGTGTTGGTAAGAACACTTATGAAAACATAAGAGGAGATTCATTCTCTGACTTCCTGCACATTCCAAATCCTGATTGGCACTTCCTACGACTTTAAAATCCACCCCCCACAGATATACAAGTGTCTGAGGCTCCTTCAGTGTGACCAGATTTTTTTTGATGACTGAATGTAAAGCTTTTGCACTCCACAAGGACTGAATAGGGCAGCACAATCAGGGTCAATCCACAGTGCTTGGAAACCTTATTAAATAGGTGTGATATCACTAGTGGACTAAGCCGATCTTTTTGCAAACACAGAACATGCTCTGACATTGATGAAGTAGTTTCCTATCCTTCATGGAACTGAGTGTATTTGGAAGCTCCAGCCCAGACTGAAAGGCAGATCCTCTGGGCTTGTAACAAGTTGCAAGATAGGCTTGGGGAAAATTTTTGTTTGCCCTGTCTGCTTCAGTTTTTTTCCTGCCATTGGTGCTAAAATTTTTGCTTTGTCCCACCCCTGGCACAAGACGCTCTCAGTTGGAAGCTGATGGGCAGAGGAGAGGGAAGAAGAGAGAATGATCTAGCAAGACTGTGCTAATGAATGGCTGTCCTTGCTTGACTTCATCAATAGCTGGAATAAATTAAAACACTGGTGCGAGCTCCCTTGAATTTCCCAGGATTAACCATGACTAGCAAGCTCATTTTTAAAATCCACTTGCTGTATTTGATGCTTGCAGCAAAGCTTTGTTTAGCTTTATTGTTTAAACATACCACTTCCTAATTTGTTACTTTATTCCAGTATGTATGTGAATGACTTGCTTTGTGTTTCACTGGTCATCAAGAGGCATTCTACTGGTGTATTAGGGTCTCTAATTTTAAGGAAAGGAATATCACATAGTAAGCTTTGCCTAGCTACTGGAAGGTAATATTTCCTCTTACAATTACTTTCTGCAGCTGCAAAGAACAGAAGGCCCACAGAGTTTCCCTGGGCCAACTGCCATAGAAACTAATTTCAGCTAAAGCAGACTCATAAATTGTTCCATTACTCTATAAATTGGTCTGGGCACATGTCACTTCAAGCCAAGCTGGGTTACTTTAAATCTAGCCTCTGGTTCTAAAATAGTTTTTTTAAAAGAACATGTCTTAAAGACTTGATGAAAATAAATAATATCTGAAAGGGAGTTAATCTTCTGCAAGAGCATGAATCCTACAAGGACATCAAATTATTAACCACTTAAATGGAAATATATCAAGACCAGACCAAATATTTTGAAGATGAAGCATTTCCTTCATTTGTAAAACAGAAAAGAAGAAATAGAAAACCAGTATGAATGAACTAATTTAAATACAGACACCTTAATCACTCTACCTTCAGAAGAGTGAATACAACCTGTATGTGGGAATGATTACTGGCTACATGTTTACAGGTGGAAAGCACTGCCTGCCAGTTTTCAGATGCGCCGTCAAGAGCTGCAGATTTCACAGAATTTCACATCACTACAGAAGGTTTCAAACAGTCTATGCAACAAAGTTTAAAATGCAAATTCAAAGTTATTAAAACTGATTTACAAAGATCAGTGTAATAATACCTTAAGCAGAAAAGATGCTGACATTTTATTTTAAGCACTGCCAATTTCCTTTTACTACTCAACAGGAAGTACAGCACATAACCAAAGAGACTATCAGCTCTAACTGGAGATCAGGCATCTAACCTATGTGATGCCTTTTTTTTTTTTTTTTAAGGTGAAAAATAACAGACATCCCACTCCAGTCCAGGCTTGGAAAATTAGTACAGCCAGGCACAGCTCCTTCAGTCACAATCCTAAAAGCAGTGGAAGCCAGGAAAACTTCTTCTCACCTCGTGCAACTCTCCATAAACAAGCCACCTGAAAGTCTACCTGCAATCAGCATCCAGCAATAGCAGTATCCATTTCAGTTCAAACAAAGTCAATTCTCCCTAGGCAGGAAAACGCCAAAGCCCAACCATCCCACTCCCTCTGAGGCCCTCTGCTTCCCTTTTATAACTTCCCCACTTAGGCAGCACAGCTGTCAGTTCCACCTCCCAGCAGTTTAACAAGCCACAACTGCCAGGTTTTGCAGCTTATATAGTCTTTAAGGGCTAACCTCTTCCTCTTTCTTTAGTGAAGGCTTTTAACCCTTTCTGGGTTTGTAGTGTGACTGCAGCTCAAACCTGCAAGTTGTTTGTCTGCAGCTTCCTAGAGTAACTTGGATTTTCTAGTGTCTTTGTTGATCCAAACTCCAATTTTACCCGGTGTAGTCAGCTAGGAAACGGCAGAACTGTTGCTCCAGCTGCGGGGTTAGAGGGCAGAATATAAACCAATATATAAACCTTTACTTTCCACTAAATAGATAATAATGAAAAGATTTCACTGTTAAAATGGTGATATTTTATGGGTGGTATCAAATATATGTAAGCTTAATAAGGATGTTCTGTATATACATCTTCCTGTTTATTCTTCAGCTTGAAAGGTATTTTGCTCAACATCAGGTAATAAGTGTCACTTTGACACTATTAATTGCACTTGTGCCTGTCTAACAGCTGATCTTTTTTCAAAACATGCTCTTTTTCTTATTGAAAAGACTTTAAGCTTCCTCTATTTGGTTTTAATAACCTTTAAAACATAAAGGATACGCATTTTAATAATAGATTAAGAAATAAAAGGTAGTATTTAATTTTATTAATTACATACCCTTTAATAAAAAAAGGCTTGGTGCAGGGCTTGTATCTTATTTGGTAAAAACCACTGTAAGTTCCATTTTCCTCTAGATGTTACATTTACTATTTGTAAAATGTCAGAAGAATTTTACTCCCTGCTACAGCCCTTCAGCAGCCTTTTCAGTTTGTAGCCCAGAAATGCAGCTTCCTTAGCATATGCCATTTTAGCATTTCGTGCTTAGTGTGGTTCATCACAGGAAGTACCGGAGCTGAAGAACTGCTAAGTTGATCCCCCACGTTCTCATTCAGCCGGCTGCCACTGTCACTGAGGGGTTTGTTGTAAGGAAGGTTAGGTCTGTGCACTCTTTCAGCATTGCTCTAGGGCTTCCTAGCAGTTTTCTTCTGCAGACATTGAGAAGCTACACTAATGCCAATTAGGAGAGCCCTGGAAAACCCTTGTGAAAGTCACGGAAAAACTAAGAGAGTTTTCAAAGCTCACTTTACAAAACCATCCTTTAACTTGCATGCCTCCATTTTGGGCAGAAAACACCAGATACCCAGTCCCAGAGCACTGACAACTGAAGCTGTAGTGGCACAGTTCTCATGAACACCAGGTCTCACGTGATTCCATATGGTATCTAAATGAGGCTTGTTCCTTCACGGATTTTGCCACGGTTTGGCCACTTCAAGAAGGGTCCTCTGACTTGATCCTCCACTTTGGAGCCCTTCTCGTCGGTGACTTGGTTGAAAATTGGGGGCACACAGGGATTGAAACTGCCACCTTCACTCTTGCCCTTATAGCAGCCTTTCAGTACTTAAAGGGGGCTTAGAAGAAAGAGGGGGACTGAGTTTTTAGCAGGGCCTGTTGCGACAGGACAAAGGGTAATGGTTTTAAACTGAAAGAGGGTAGAGTTAGACTAGATATAAGAAAGAATTTTTTTACTGTGAGGGTGGTGAAACACTGGCACAGGTTGCCCAGGGAGGTGGTTGATGCCCCATCCCTGGAAACATTCAAGGTCAGGTTGGAGGAGGCTCTGAGCAACCTGATGTTGTTGAAGATGTCCCCGCTCATTGCAGGGGGCTTGGACTAGATGGCCCAACCCAAACTGTCCTATGATTCCAGTTTTTGGCCACCCACGGAGGGGAAACGTTTCTCCGTACGTTAACTAAGAATTCCCCATGCTCTGAATTGTGCCTGTTGCTGCGGTGTCACTGGGCACCTCTGATAAGAGCCTGGTTCTGTCTTCTCTATGCTCCTCTCCCATGAGGTGTTTGGAGGCAGCAATAAGACCTTCCCTGTGCTTTCATCTCTCGCTGCTGAGCAGCCTGTTCTCACATGGCATGTCATGCAGCCCCAGAGCCATCCTGCTGGCCTGCCACTGGGCTCGCTCCAGGATGTCAGTGCCTTCCTTGTCCCGGGTACCCACAAACTGGGCACAGCACTCCAGATACGGCCTCACAGGTGCTGGATAGAGGGGAATAAACACTTTCCCCAGACAGGTGGCTACACTTTTGTTAATACAACCACTTATTCTGTCCCAGATGCAAGATCCCATTGCCTTTGTTGAACTTCATGTTTCTGTCAGACCACTCTGCAGCCTGTCCAGATCCCTTTGGACAGCAGCACTGTCCTCCCAGCGTAACAGCAACTCCCTCCAATGTCATATTGCCTACAAACTTGCTGAGAGTGCACTCCATCCACCCAGGTCCTGAACAGAGGTATTAAACAGTACTACCTCCACTATGAATCCTTGGGGGATACCACTTGTACAACCTGTCACCAGTTCTGCTTCATACTGTTGATTACAACTCTTCAAGCACAGTGGTCCAGCTGATTTTCTACCCACGTTATCATCCACTTACAGGGCCCATACCTCACTAATTTGGCTGTAAGGAGATAATAGGAGACCATATCAAAGGCCTTGCTAGAATCAAAGTAAACAACACTCAGTGCTCCTCCCTTCACCCCAGAGCAAGTCATCTCATCACAGAAGGCAATCAGGTTGTTCAGGCATAATTTGCCCTTGATAAATCTGTGCTGGCTGTTCCCAATCACATTCTTATCTTTCCTGTGCTTGGAACAGCTTGTAAGAGAATTCAGTTCATAACATTCCCCGGGAGTGCAGTTCAGCTGAGTGGCCTGTGCTTCCTCAGATTCTCCCTTTTGTCCTTCTCCAAGATGGATGTGAGTTTGCATTCTTTCATCTTATGGCTTGTTTGTAATATATTATTATTTCAATCAATAAAAAAAGACAATGGGACCTTAATATGCTATTAGAGGGTCATAATCTATCAGGTCTCTCCTTTTAAGGAAATTTTATATTCTAATATAAAAAAAAACTTGCAACATTTAGGTTTCAGTGAATTGTGATGTGGTTCTGCTAGAGAAATTTTTACTCTAGGTAACAATCTTTGTCTCAAAGATTTGCATAACAAATACACATTTTCTAAGAAATACTCTGTAAGAAAATGGAAATGACAAAGTAATTTTCTTAATTATATTTTAATTAGTAAAAAAACTTTCCTGATGCCAATAGACATTTAAAATATTATTTTTAATAAAATAAGTGCAAATAATCAGCTTGATAAGCACCAGAATAAGAAAGGAGAAAACCCCCAAATAATATGAAGAAAAACTTATCCATCTTAACTCCTTTGTAATTACTACATAAAACTCAAAGGGCTTCAGAGAAAATGAAACTAATTTCTCATGAGAGCAGAAGGAAGAATGGTGTAAGAGCTGCTAAGGCACAAAACAGAAAGAGGTTCTACTGATATCTCCAAGCAACTGCATAAAATGCTGTACATCTGACTAAAAAGAAGGGCTTCTGAGTGTGTGGTTGTGTGTTGCAAACCTGTGATTGGACTCATCTTTGGGATGATTAAGCAGCTGCAAGTCACAAGACCAGCACTGGTTTATGTGAGGCAGTGGTAATGGTTGAGTTCAGTTTACTAAAATTCTTCCCTCTTGTACATGTTTGAAAATAGATGTGTATGAGGCCTGAATTACACGATCCTTTCTTGTTAATGCTTTGCAATTAAATACGCAGTGTAACTTACCATGTAAGTAGTTATAAAGGGCAGAGGTGACTGCAGCTGCTTACACTAGATTTTATTAGCAAAGGTAGATTATTTCCTGTTCTTAGGAGATGCTACACCGTAACAGCACCTTTGTGCACGTATGACATCCTCTACACTTTTACTCCAATTTTAAAAAGTAGGTTAAACAAAATAATTGCAGCTATTCTAGAGCTGAGAAGGTGCCTCCTTGCCCAAGGTTTCTTCCTTGGTAAGCTTCAGCAGTGGAGGTGGCACTTCCTGGTGATCGTGGGATGATAAGATGCTGCTCAGTCTGCATGTGTGGCTTGGTGTCAGTAAGCAGAGTCCTGGTATGAGATGAATTAGTAGGGATTACTGATGGTGTTCAACTAGTGTGTTCTGTGTGCAGAGAAAGCTTTGATCGTTATAGTGTCCTAGAAAACTTCATACTGTCTTCAGCAGCACATCTCCCAGGTTTGTTGTCACAGCTAACAGGCTTTAGGTTCTCTCAGTTTCACTAGGGAAGCATGATAATTTCTAGGAATTCAACTTTGGAGAACGTCAATGGTCCCATAGTGAAAAAAGAGCCATTCTAGGCAGGAGCCTGATCAGTTTGATTGCCCCAAACTGATTGTGTTACATCACTACCAAGGATTATTTAATATACAATGGAGGAGTTGGGAAGGCAGATATGGGCAGGGCTAAGGCCAGCAGCATTCACACTGCAGATATTGTTTTGATGGTAGATTTCTCCCTGTCTTTGTTGGTGGAAAGAATAAGGAAAGCACGGCTTATTATTTGACCGTAAGTTTAAAGTGACACAACATAGGTGTGTGACTTCCAGCTTTAATTAGTTATTAGTGTCTTCTACCTTGCTTATAACTACTTTGCTTACCTGTTTTCAGGTTTTGTATTTATTTTGCATGAGAGCAAAATCCAGCAGAGAGTGGATGTACAATTGACACAACACAAATGAAGGCAGGGTAAAATTATCCATGTGAGTTACTACAGGCAAAAAAGAATGCCTTTTCTAAACATAGAACACATCTCACCCTCAGCTAGTTCCTTTTCTCACATAAAAAGGGATAGCTATTTTAAAATCACAGAAGTTACAATGATTAATACCAGGACAGCATCTCGTCTGAGATTAAAATAGGCTTGGTGATTAATTCATTAGGGGGGGAAAGGACTGAAATTACAGGTGAACAACTGATATATGCCCAAAGTGCTCCCTAAAGTATACCATCTTACATGTGTGAGGTAGGTAGAATTAGAGTGGCAGAAAATGGAAGCAGAAGAACACATACCACAAACCACAGCTAATTTGGCCCTCAACTCGCTTATGCTGTCACTGTTTCTACATTTGGAGATGAAGCTGCAGCCACATTTCCTCTGCAAAGCAGGCAGAAAGGGCAGATGAGAAGCCTGCAAACTGCAGCACGGTGGGAGTTTTCATATTGACATAAATGGCAGCTCTTTGATGGTAGGTACTGCACAGTCCTGCAGAAATTAAGGCAGAGTTCCCTTCCTGTGTTGGAGAACACAACAAGGAAGCCAAGAGGCTTTGTTTTGCTTTGAAGCAAAGATGAATAAAGACTGTCTACAAATGAAATATTCATGCATGTTTTTTTAGTTCCTTGAACAACTATGTTCTGATTTGAGCTCAAGCTTAATAAATGTCCTACACTACTGCCCCACGGTAGGGAAGGGCTCTGAGGCTTAAAGGTGGCGCTGGACACAAGAAGTGTATACAAGTATACTGGTGACACTGGACCAACGCCACACTTACTGTTGCAGGTCTGACTTTTCAATTTAAAACCAATATTTGCTGACAGAAAATTGTCAAAATAAAAATCAGACATGCTTAAATATTTGTGATGGGGTTGGAAACTATTTCTATGCTCCTCATAGTTTGCAGACCACGTGGTTTCTGTTCAGGTTCTTGCGCGGGGGAAAGAAAACCTGTGGCAGACTGTGGGGTCTCTTCCATTTCTGAAGCAGAGAAAACTCCAGTAAACATAACCATGTAACCTGACAGTTGCGTGTCCTTTCTCTATTATGTGGCTGCTGAATATTGCAAAGGAGAGGCTTTTGCCATTCTGGCACATGGCAAACAGGTCAGCTCTTTTCGCTAATTGGCAGGCAGAAGCTATTTTTCAGGATTGTTGTCTGACTATCAAAGAACAGTGTGAAAACACCATTAAAAATTACAAAAAGATATTATTCTTTGTCATTTATTGCTTGCACAGCTTTGCAGACACACTTACACAAATACATCAGCCAGAAAGATGGACTGTTGCAGGAGAGAGCTGACAAAAAGGGAAATGAAGGAGAGACAAGTAAATAATACAATGAAGAGGGAAGAAGCAGTGGGTGTTTTCTTTCCTCTTCTGCACATTGTTTGTAACAAGAAAATTACTTTAGAGGTTTAGGCATTAGATATGTAAAAAGGGATAGCAGAGAAAGTGTGAATGAGACTGATCTTTTGCAACAAGCATTATCTTATAAATGAAATCAAACAGCTACTGCTGGGACAGCAGGTTTCATGAAGCTATGCCATCAAAGTGACCTACTCTGTCAGATAGCAAGTCATGTTTCCCCTTTTGCTCAGAGCAAAGAAACAATTTGTATGACTTATCACATCAGGATTTTATTAATTTGCTTTCTCATCCATTACTGGGATACTTTCTATAAGTTACCAGGTTCCTCTTGGCTCTGTCCTTTGTCATGTTCACTGGCAGAGAAAGTACTATTAGCCTGAAACAAATCTCTCAAGGAGAAGGATGCATTTCTCTAGGCATTTCAATAAGTCTGAAATACTGTTGCTTGTAAGAGTCTCCAAGGAAAAGTAGGAAAAAAGCCAAGTCTGAATATATTTTGCATGAGAAACTATTTAAAAATGTTTGTAATCATTTGTATATTATTTTAGCTTCTAAGAAGAAAATAGTATTTGAGTGTCAGAGAGCACAGGATACGGTAAAGGGATGGTCCAGGCTGTGGTTAGCCCCAGCAAGCTGGAGAGGGAAATGCAATCCCTTTCTTCTAGACACAGAGAGCTACACTGGTCAGGCCTTCATTACATTTTAGGGGTATCACAGACACCATCCCCAAGGCACTGTTCCTTGACAGTAGCTCCTGTCTAGCTTTAGAGTATCCTGGCTGGTACACAAGGAATTTATATACTAAATTCTTAATGTTCTTCCAACTACCACACCACTGGTTAGTTAATAATAAATACTTAAAGAATAATTACTAATATAGTGATACTAAAAATTTAAAAGAGAAAAATATAATTACAAAAGCAGTTAATAATTTATAGGAGAAAATAAGTAATTTCTGTGTAGCACAGCTCTGAGATTATTCCCACATTTAAGTGTTTTAAGAACTATGCTTTAGCAGTTTTAGGCAACAGTCTAACAAAGTGGATAGATACATTTGTGCTGGCTCTAGTGAGGGAAGAGTGGTATTTTGCTAGCCAAGGTTAAACCATGACAACACTAAACGTAAGAAGAATATAGGATACAGGTGAAAATTTACAGCCGTGTAAATAACACGAACATAATGGGGTTAAGGATGATGGCTAAGCCCGTTAAAACTCAAGTTTCTAAGAACTCCACCACTGTCCTGGAAATTTCATAACTGATTTCTACAGGAATGGAAAATTTTAGTGTTTAAAATCTCATCCTGAAAACTGTCCATAAATATGCAGATATATTTTCCATGATTTCCAGGTGAAATTTGTCAAGTTTGATCAATCTCAGAACTCAGCCTCCAATTTGAGGATTTTTCTTCTTTCTTTTTTTTTTTTTTTTTTTTTTTTTTTTTTTTTTTTTTTTTTTTTTTTTTTTTTTTTTTTTTTTTTTTTTTTTTTTTTTTTTTTTTTTTTTTTTTTTTTTTTTTTTTTTTTTTTTTTTTTTTTTTTTTTTTTTTTTTTTTTTTTTTTTTTTTTTTTTTTTTTTTTTTTTTAATCTCCATCTCTGGTACTAAAAGTTCAGCAGCATAAATGATACCCTCATTGACCTCACCTGGTCAGCTGAGTGGGGTGGACCTCAGTAAAGAGCCCTGGTCACACACAAAGTCCTTTCAGGAGGATTAGCTCTGTGCTGCACGTAGTCGGGAAATGCTGGAACAATATTATAGCCACTTCAGTAGAGAGTCATCACACCAAATGTACTCAAAGGAGGGAACTGAGGAGGAGGGAAGTGTCATTGATGATATGTTTATCACCAGAGTAGAAATGCACTTAAAAACATTCAGATAAAAAGAACTACCTGGAAAATAGCTATTCTGTGGTAAAACTACTAGACAGAAGAAAATGTGAATAATGACACCTGAGGACTGATTCTTTTGATTTTTGCTCAGGAGAACATCTCTAATTGAGGATAATTTTGCCCAAAGAAGCATGAGACTACTTGGATGACTTGGGATCTACTTACACTGTCCTTGGTAAAACATATCTTCCTTAGAAATGAAAATGAATCATTTAAAGGAAAGGCCATATCCCGAAAGAAAGGAAGCATTGGAGGCGGTATGGAGTTAGGTATAGCCGGACCTCAGTGCACAGCAGATGACCACACTATGGGAAACTGCTGCCATGGGAAGAGAGAAAAGAGCGAGCCTTAATGTCTGAAATGAAACAAAACTCTGTACCTCCCACCTCTAAGGCTAGAAACAAAGATTTTGGGCATTTTTAGCTTCCTGATAAGGAGACATTTCCAATATTTTGGCCATTTCCAAAATGGATATTTTGCCTGCTGGGTCTTGTTCTGCTGAGAGAAACCTGAAGTTTTAGCTACTGGGACACTTGTGTTCTTTCCTAGGCAGAACCTGTTACTTGAGGAAGTGTTTTATACAGTATTCCAAAGGAATTTACTAGTACTATTTGACACTTCTATATTGTATTAGTTTTTAAAGCACGGAACAAATTATAGTTGACTTGTTAATCAACTGATTTTCAGCAGATGGGGAAAACAGACATTGAGAGGTTAGAATACAATTGGCCGTACAAGTTAATGGCAGTCAGGAATGTGAATCATTATCTTCTGGCAAACAGGGCACAAGTCTTTGCCAACTGTGCCACTGTGACAATATGGGCTTATCTGGTATCAGGTGCTCGCTCTCTCCACGTTTGCCTCCTGCCAAGAGGCGCTGCATTACGCCTGCCAGGAGGGCCCTCATCCTGGCACGAGGTATGGTCTGGCCACAGTCACTGCCCTACCCTGGCCCTCTTTACTCAGTGAACGACTCTATTTTTCACATACCAAAAAGCCTTAACTATTGACTTCTCAAGGCTTTTCAAGTTCAAGCTTCTTCCTTCACATCATTGTCAAAAGCCTTGAAGACTTGATCCACAGCAATTAGGTTTACTAATGCATTTTAGTCCTCAACCCTTAGTCACTTTCAAAAGTCATCTAGTTTAAGAGCTGATCTACGTGATCCAAGTGATTAATTTTTTGAGGTCTCTGAATTTCAGCCAAGACGTTTCAGGTATGATGGATGACTGTTCAATACGACCATCTTAAGCAGTTTATAATCTATGACTTGGTCTGCTGTCACTCTTTAAGAACTGTCAAGTCTTCCGCTTTCAGTCTGGAATCAGGCAATCCATTTTGCATGTGTCTCTGAATGACACACAACCTTTAAAGACAGTTTAAAAAACCTCTTGGATGCAATCCTCTGTAGAAGAGGCTCACTTCATCAGCATCTATGGATGCCAACATCAACACTTATCCTACATATTAGGAGGACTGTAGTTTTGCAGTCTCGGCCCCTACGGCTCAATTTCTGTTCAGCCAATTGCAACTACAGGGGCAATTGCTGGCAGTGAAGATTTAGGGTTCCTGAGCATCAATGTCTGGGTTAAAATCTAGATACTTGGAAACAAGTTTCCCTGAACTGAAATTGGAGTCGCCGGTTGCCAGTAACAAAAGTCCCAAACCTGCACCATTTCTGCAGGTATTCAAAGCATTTCTCGTAAAACCGGTTGGCCATACTCATTCCTTTCAGGGAAGCAACATACTATGTACCTATCAGCTTCACATGAGTTCACTTTACCACTAGAAAGCGTAAAATGAAAGTAAGGATTTTATTATTGACGTAATTACAGAAGAAAACTTCCTTGGAGATATTCAGAAGCCTTCTGAACATGTTCCTGGGCAACTGGCCCTAGGTGGCCCTGTTTGAGCAGGGGCTGGACCAGATGCCCTCCAGAGGTCCCTTGTAGTTGGAAGTATAAAATATACCACAACCAATCCTTTGTTTTAACTTTCACTCACCCTGCAGTTTCATCACAATTTACCAGCTCTTCACCTCTACCTGTCTGTTGTCCTTTCCCTCCCTTCTGCTACCACTGCTACGTGTCTCTACACGGGGTTATCCAGCTCAAGAAAATAACATTTTTTCTGCTTGTTTAGGTCCACGAGCTGGTATGCTGTGGATCATAAAATCATAGAATCATGGAATGGTTTGGGTTGGAAGGGACCTTAAAGACCATCTAGTTCCAACCCCCCCGCCATACACCTTCCACTAGACCAGGTTGCTCAAAGCCTCATCCAGCCTGGCCTTGAACACTTCCAGGGATGGGGCATCCACAGCTTCTCTGGGCAACCTGTTCCTGTGCCTCACCACAGTCTCTGTGAAAAACTTCTTCCTGATATCTAATCTAAACCTCCCCACTTTCAATTTAAACCCGTTACCCCTTGTCCTGTCACTACAAGCCCTTGTAAAAAGTCCCCCCCAGCTTCCCTGTAGGCCCCTTCAGGTACTGGAAAGCTGCAATGAGGTCTCCCCGGAGCCTTCTCTTCTCCAGGCTGAACAAGCCCAGTTCTCGCAGCCCTTCTTCAAAGGAGAGGTGCTCCAGCCCTCTGATCATCTTCGCGGCCTCCTCTGGACTTGCTCCAACTGGTCTATATCCTTCTGATGCTGTGGGTTCCACAACAGAGGGGAACCAACACCAGCATAAGAGAGAGAAGAGCAGGCTGGCCTAAAGCAGTGCCAATGAGATTGGCTTGCTTTATCTGGAAATCACAGCCTTAGGCATTCTCTGAGGTGTCTTTTGGCCACAGCAGCCAGGAGCAAACTCATCAGCACTATGCCGCTAAAATGCTGTCTCTAGGAGTGATCCCTTTGCAATAAGCTTATATTCAACTTGGAGGTTTTCTGGTTGCCACGGGACGTACAGAGAGCGTCAACAAACATTTTAAGTACCCTCTGTTTCTCTAGAAACGCTGTATTTCTTTACCCCCCAATTTCCTCATTGTATTTTGATTAAAGATATGTCTTAATTGCTTGGCATTTGTGAGAATGAAATGGAATAACCTGAAATTTGTTTGTGGCTGCACATCCTGTGAGGTAGAGAGTTCTGTGTCTTCCCTCTTTTTTTTATTTGGAATTGTATTTTAGACACGTTTCACTGTAATTTCACTGATTCTGAGAAACGTGTAGCGTAAAAATGTTCTCACTGTGTGGAAATTTCAGCTGCCCTTCGGGATTACTGGCATCTTAGGTATATCATGCATGCCATGACAATACAGCAGTTTTAGTTTCAGAGGCCAGTGTGTGACACTGTCTCCCTGTCCCATTGGTACTTTTTGAAACATCGCTGCATTTCTGCACTTTCAGGGACTTGAATGCATCCCTCCCTTGCAAAGACCCAAAGCGGGACACCTCATTTTCCAAATATTGTTGTTAGATTCAAAAAGTACTAATGGCTAGATAAGGCACAACCCAATATTACTAAATGAATGAGAACATTGAAAGAGTCCTCCACCTCTCTCAATATAGGAATCGGCTACAGGGCTGGCTACAGAGGTATCAAAAGAAAAGATACTCAAAACGGAGAACCATGCTCGTACCTAACAAATCAGAACCTTCCTTAGCCACAACAAAACAAAATAGCTTTTTCAAGTCTCATTTTAAAGAAACAGTAAGGAGAATCACAAAGACCTCCTCCCCCAACCAATAATACTACACTTTACCCTTTCTGAAGGTTTGGAAAAAAGCCCAGGAATGATTCAGTATTACCTGCCATACCCACAATGTATATATTGCTACTGAAATGGCAGCTTATGGAGCAGATATTCAGAAAATGGTACTGAGGAGCTACTCATCTACTAATTGTGTTTTTCAGTTCATATTATCCTGCACACCGGTGTCTAACACTTAAATCATACTTCATCCTTTTGCTTTGTTCAAGCCTGACCCCAGTTTTTAAACGGAAAAATATATTAAGAGACTCATAATCATAATGCTCCCTCTGGTTCCATTAGCTTCGGAAGAACTGCATTTCATACATTATACGTGACCAAATTAAAAGGCCCAAGTTTTCTGTGTGCAATTCCTGGCTTACAGAGGCGGGATGTAATTACTTCTAGAGTATTGCATTATACTGTAATTTGCACAATGGTCCAAAAGCCTTCCAATGTGCCAGCAGAATCAAAAACTCCACCACTTTACAGTCAAGTGGAGTGCTGCTGCTCTGCTTGTTTCAGCGTGGGTAGACAATTAGGTAATTAGGGTGGAATTAACCCCCTCATTCCCAAATTAGGGGTTGTACTAATATAAAAAAAAGAAACTCTGAGTTTGGAACATAAATATATCAATGCCATTTCATTAAAAGTCATGAACATAACATTAACTTACATATGAAGTAATCATTTTTGTGTACAACTTGAAATGTTGAAGAGGTTCTGCATAAGATCTTCATCAAACTGTTTCCTGTGCAGCCTTTGAAAGCAGAAGCCATCCTTCCTGTTCTGTACATGTAAAATCAGGTACCATTGAGTCACAGCCGTCTCAGTGGGCAGAAACAATATTTATTGTGACAAAATGTACCCTTAAAAGAAGCATTTTAGTTATGTCACCATTTCAGCTGTCAGCTGACATTCAGCTTGACATTTACAAGGTGACTTCAGTGACATTTCTGTAATTTGACTAACTAATGAACCTGAATAATTAAGTGATGATAGCTGAGATCAAACTCAAACATCTGAAGCACATCTTCAGCTTACATTTATGTCACAAATTGCTATGAACTTTTGAAGATTCTAAATAATTTTGTGGTCTGTTTAAATATTGACTTGATAATTGATATCACAAAAGGAAAAATCATAAAGGAAAAATCACATCAAATCATTGTCAAATTTGTGCACCTGGCCTCACCATTCACTTCTTACAGAATGGGAGTATCTTGTTCTTCACATCATGATAATTTTTTAATAGGTTATAATAAAGCTCAGTGGTTTCCCTGCTCCCAGATTAAATTGTGCTTTCTTGAGATTGGATGAATTCAGTGAATTGTCACTTTCAAGAAATTGGTTGAAATGGGAAAGGCTTTCACAGACAACTGTGATGAAATAGTGCCAAAGAAAAATACTAAAAAAAAAAAAAAAAAAGACAGATTTACTTTTTTCCTTGGAATTGTAAAACCAATTACTTAAGCTCTCATTTCTGGAGTTTTTGATGCAATGTCAAAGCTTCCCATTATATTCAGAGAATGATACCAGTTGTTCTGCATTATTGCTGGACATGGGAAATAAATGCTCAGGGAAGCATATCTTACTTCATATTTCATTGATATTTTCTATTAATGTTATGGATCCATGTAGTCCTTACTCTGCAACTATCATTTTAAGGATGTCCTGACCTTCATAATTAAAACATATCACTGCAATGAATTGCTGACACTCATTCCATCTCTTGTTACAGCATGGCTAACATTGGCATTACAAGTCATTACATCTATGCTCTTGAATATGTTTATTCAGATATACCCATTTTCTTTTTTCCTTTGGAAGTGTTTGAAGTTAAATATATCACTTACCATTGTAATCTTTTAAAGAAATGCAGTTGTTTTTAATAATAGAAAGAAACTTGATATCTCTTCAGCACTTGCCTCAAGCTCTTTTTTTTCTTTCTTTCTTTTTTTTTTTTCCCCCTCATTTGGAAGATGTTAATTCTGTCAAAAACTTCACTTTTGTGCTTAGAAGTGCATTGTTTCTAAAATCTGTGGAATAGCAGAGAACAGGGAGATTTTCTTCTCAGGAGAGTAGTTGCCTTCAGCTGTACTAGTCACCTGGACTCCTTTCCAATCACGGAAGATCCAGTCATCACAACCTAGAGTAGGACAGGTGGCCCATGCCCAGAGAGTGCCTGATTCCTCTCAGCTGAATAAAAGAGGGGGTTAGGATTACTGCGTCTGACTGAAAGATCTTGCTGCTGCCATCCGAAATTATGGGAGATAAAGCCCTCCCAAAGCCCCTGCCTGTACAGAAGCTATAATAGAGCCACACGAAACTTTCAGCTCAGGCTAGGAAGAAAGATCAGCCTGCTCAAAAAAAAAACCCAACACAGGGAAAGATTTGTTTCTGATGAGGCAACCTAGAAACAGTAATGCTAACAGGCATCTGGCATTTGCTTCCCATTATAGGGAACAGTAAGGACAGGTCAATGCTACGACCAAGAGGAATTAATTTCCTTACAGGAAGTGTACCGGCTGTCTTTTTAATTACTTCTATTTCAAATGCTTTCATTTTATGACTTTGAAAATATGCACTTCATGTTTATACTTCACTTCGTGTGCCTATCTAGAAGGGCAACTAGGGTGTTATCTAGACTGTTTTAAATTCTCCTCAATTTAATCCCAGCTTTGAAAGATTGGCAGTGTAAATTGCAGAGAGTTTTCATTGTAAATTTTTAATGACACAAGTTTAGAGAAGGAATCTGAAAAGATAGAAAACTCACCAGTTTCTTACTGAGACCCACAACAGACCAGTAGAAGGTGATTAAATTTAGATTCACTCCAAATACACCCGCCATTTAAGTTAGTGGAGTAATTTGCAGTCCTAAGTTTTTTGTCTGTGCATGGGCTGACAGCAGAGTGGAATAGGATGGGAAACACACCTTTGAATGGATGTTTTTGATTTTTCTGGAGAGTGACAAAAGAAGACTTAAAAACCTTATATTCTTTTCCAGCCTTTGAAAAGGAAGTGCCATTGCTCCCAGGCCTGAACTCTTTTCTGCTGTCCCTTCAGCCTGTTCTTACTCCAGTTCTCTTCACCACTTCTCATTGCCCACCACCATCTCATACTCCTCTGCAAGTCACTGTTTTCCAGGCTTCTGAAACTCTTATCCATAAATCCCCATGTCATTGGTTTAGACTGCCAGTCTCCCATTTGCCTGTTGGGATTTTTGGTTTTGCCCATGCTTTCCTATTCCACTGTGCTTTTCTGTCTCATTGTCTACTGATGAGAGAGAAGCCTGGGAAACCATATAAGCACAGGGCAAACTTGCAGTCAGCCTACAAGTTTCTCAGTAAAATACTCAGCTCTCAGTACTTCTCAGCCTAGAATTTCATGTGTCTTGTTATTTATTGGGTATCAATGGATTTCACACAGGACAGGATCAGCTTCAAGCTCAGCCTCACCTCTTCCAAAGTGCAGATCATCATAAAGAAAGTTCAGCTTTGTCCCTGTGTCCTCAGGTTGGGAAGAAGATGCTTGCTTATTTTGCAGAGGTAGCTCTTGTGAAGTCTTGGCAATCCTGGGAGCTGTCAGACACTTGAGCATGCTAGGGACAGTAGAATCTTCACATTTTTTGTTTCAAAATGCAAATTTCTCTACTGAACATGAGCAATCTGTGATTTTATAAGTATTTACAAGTCTTACAAGAAGGAAAAATTGACTGGCTGAATCTTTTTTTTTTTCACATGTAAGATGGACAATCTCAGCCCAAATTGCTGGAGATGTGCAAAGCTACAAGTAACTGGGACAAAAAAACAATAATGGAAAGTGTCAGCTGAGCCTGATAACTGCTGCTTTCTGCCCTGCCTCACAATCATCTGCTGACCTATAGGCACAACACTTGTAGCACAATGAATTAGATATTTCCATGAGTATATCCCATATACTTGTTTATTGTAACCTGCTTGTTTAAATGAATCACTCTGGCAGTCTTTAGGATGTATGTTTATTACAACGGAAAATCAAAATAAACTGCTGCCAGCATGAAACAGTTTGCAGTCCATGGTCTGATAATAGTTTATTTGGTTAAAAAAAGTAAATAAAACTACATCAAAGATTAAGCCAAATTCACCCAACAGCTCAGTGGGTCTCAACTTCAGACTTACAATCAGTGATGTTCTACCGAGGCAGAATATGGGCCCCACCTTTGATTTTGTTTGCTACTAGCCCTTAGCCAATATAATATTCCATCTGAAAGGATATCACTTCTACACATTAATACAAGCGTGTTGGGTAAAAAGAAAGAAAAATGGCAATGTAAGTAAGTTAGCAGAAGTTAGGAAAAATACGAAGCAGATTTGGACAGTGATGGCTTACCACATTTATGAATAATTCCTTACAGTTTTTTATCACTTTCTGCCCCAGAAGCTAAATTAGCTTTACAACTATTAATTGAATTGTCAAACTTCACTACACACTGGGAGATAGGAAGGATTATTAACTCCACTTTACAGATAAGGAAACTGAGACAGGGAGAGGAAACGATTAGCTGGAGATCACACAGGGAATCAGAGACAGATAAATCCCAGATCTCTCCATCCAAAGCATTAAGCGCTCAACGTTGTTCCTTCTCCACACAAACAGCCCTCAGAAATGAGACACATTTCAAAGAGAAACAATTAAAGCACCATTGCGTCAAAGATAAACCTGAAATTCATCCTATGCTGGTGATCCCAAATGTTGTTTTGTCTCTGTCACACTGGTTTAAGTGCAGAGTGTCCCTCCTTCCTTGTTTCTTGCCTCGTTAGGCCAGCATGTGCAGCACATGCAGCTCTCCTGCAAATATCTGTCTTACCTACACGCTGTATGCTGCTCTGTGTGCACGTAATCACCTCTTCCACTGCAGTAAGAGCTGATCACTCCTTAGTGCTCACAGGACCGGAAGCGTGTCTGCCTCTCCAGAAACCAGTCTTTACATTATAGAGACGGAATAAGTTATTTTCTTTTAAGAAGTTAACAAGCAAGTTCATAAATAGATTGTGCAAGGTTTAACTCTGAGAGGGTGGTGGGGGTTAACAATCAAGCAAATACCTTGTGCTTCTGAGATTTGTTTGGCCTGACCTCACTCAGCTCTGGGTGTCTAGGAAAGCTCTAGCATACTTACCTTGCACAATACATTTACAATTTCAGCTATCACCACTCTGAATAAGGTATTTGATTAAACTAATTAAAGTGGTGTTTATTAGCTGACAGCCCTTAATAAGTGCTCTGGTTAAACAGTTGCCACATTGTATCAATCAACAGATTAGAATTTTCTTTGTTTTACTTTAAACCTACCTGTCTCTGTTATAATTACCTCAGTACTTAGATCTAATCCTGAATTTCTGTAAATCAACAGACATCTTGCCATTAATTTCCACAGGAAAAACATCAGGGTCTCTATGAAACAACATTTTGTAAGCACTGTGTGTGAGCGAATCAGATTTCTGTAAGATTACAGTTTTGAAGCAATTTTAGTTTCTGGCTTTAGCATTCCTCTGTGTGATTTTGTCTCCACTTAATACTTGACCACAAATTATTTGCTGTATTTCTAACAGAGTAAATGAGTTCTCATTACTTTAGTTTAATGGTGCAGATCTATACTACTAAAGAAGAATACATAGCAAAGGTCAGGGCAGACGTGCAAATTCATATAAAACAAGACAAAACGTTTCAAGAGGTACCATTAACTATTTTAAAAAATCTTGTTTGAGCTGCAACATTTTCATTGTTAACAACCTTTCTTAACTTCTTTTACTCAAGTTTGTAAAATAAAGAGTTTCTAAATAGCATCATGGATCAAAAATTAAGATAGTTTTAAAATAGTTCTTAATGACTGCTAATTCAGCATGGAATTAGCCTTCAGAACATTTAAAACTTAAATAAACTATGTTTTCTGGATTGGTTTCAGTAGAATCACTGGGAATATGATCTGAGGAAGGATTTTATTAGCAGTACTTGAAGTCTAATGCTTCAAAAAACCATCTAGAATTCAAGAAAATGTAATCAGATAAAATTAAAAAGATTTACTAATCATTACTGACACTACAACGCTTCTCTCTGCCCATTACTTTCTATAATTACGCATAGTTTCTATTGGGTAGTCCTGATGTCTCTTACAAGGCCTAGAATGTGAAAGCATTCCAATTTACCTATGGCATTTCTTAGCTAAAAGCTACAATGCATTAAGTTTTAATATTTGGTCTAGATACAGAAAAAGTATTTTGCTTGTGAGGTAAAAACTCTTACTTATTACCGTTCTTGGGGCCACTTATATTTTGTTGGAACAAACTATAATGTATAAAGAATTATAGATGAATATTTGAAAAATAGCCAAAAGTGAGTTTAGTTTATAAGACTGTTTAAGGGTATCTAAGAAACAGAATTTACAATTAAATTCTTTTGTCTTCATAATGACAGCTATAATAGCCTTTCTTAAACTCAAACCCACATATTTAGACTACAGCTGTCGGCCATAAAACACCTGTGACCTTCTCCCTTGAGTTGATGATGATCTTTGAAAATTTACCTAATGGAAACAGGGTAGTCAAAAAAAAAACCCCAAACCAAACTAAGCAAAGAAAATCAACCCACAAACCAATCCCAAAACTCTGGAACGAAGCACCGCCCCCCTTCCAGGGAGCACTGTCCCTGATCATCCAGGCTGGAAGGTGGACCACTGACTCAGGAGCCCAGGGATCTCCCTCCACCAGTGGTATTTTACAGAGGGCAAATTTGCTTGGTGTATGATCTCGTTAGATGCTAAGGGCTGTGTAAGAGTGCTGGATTGTCATATCTGCACACAGATTAATTTTTAAACCCATCCCCAGAAATTCTTCTAATACTCGTCTTCGCGTTCCGAGTACCGGTGCAGGGGCTTGGTCTGCTTCGGCTCCAGTTTAGGTGCCAAGAAGAACTGAATGTTCTGCCACAAAACTGAGGCTACAACTGCATCTATATTAGTGTTGTGTTTTGAGGCAATACAAATCCCAGCAGCCCTCATTTACGGCACATTGGCGCAGTCTGCGGAGCAGTATTTATGTGCACTAACTGGTTTCCTTTCAGAGGGATCCAACCTGATGGCTGTGCTCCATATGGCCACCAATTGCACTGCAGTCCCTAATGGGGACACATGAGCCTGTAACAGCACTTGCTGCTCCAGGGTACATCTGCATTACTGCCAGTCAGTTCACATCACAAGTGTGAATTTGGAACAGATCAGGCTGTCCCACTTACTCTTTGGTTCATACTGCAGAGGGGTCTCAGAGATCCTAAACTAGTTTCTTCAAAGGTGAAACTACACTGGAAAACATACTCCAAGATTTTCTCCTAATGGCCATGCAGTACATCAGACCAGATGAGATCTAAATTGAAGCAAGCCTCTGCTAAATTGAAGTAAAGCCTCTGAAGCACACATAATGTGGTCCTCAGCGCCAGCTATTTCACTCCAAAGGTCTTTTATGGCAGCATACTACTTGCTAACTTAAACGTGGCTCCAGACCACATGTGGAATGATGACTGTGGTGGTTCAGGGGACCAAATTAAATCTACTCTAAAGTGAAACCCCTGAACTGTACATAATATAGATGTACAGACCTCAGTACTAGTTACTTCACTGTTCTTTCATCGAACCAAATTGCTTGTTAGTGCAGACATTGCAGAATGTTCTTTGCCATTAGACAGCGGCCTCTGATGCTTAACATTGCTAATCAGAAGACATATTTTAGCCCCTTTAAAACATATATGCAGTTTTATCACTTTTTTTTTTTTACACCTGAACGCTTATGTTCCTCTCTCTGTTGCTTAACTTTTTGGCATTACTGGTGACGAGGCTGGAAGTAGGGAGAGGTGGGAGATGTGCCACCATGGAGACCCTGAAATGGGCTGAGAAGGGCTGTTTTCATAGGTCTGCTAAGACTCAAATTCCGTCATACGGCTTTTACTGATGGTTTATTTAAATCCTGCAAATGCAGTTTTATTTTATTAATGTGCTCTATATCCGATTAAATTTGGGGTTTTTTTTATCTCTGTATATCACCTAGCAATAGAAGTAGACTCACTGTAATATAAATAAATACATAAGCGAACTCAAATCCACCATAATTCTGCTGGTCTGGTTCTGACTTCATGCTAGCATTAATCAGAACTAAAACAACTGAAAAAAATCAGAGCCATATATAGTTCCAGAGTTTGTACTGGTGCACTTGACATGTAGGATCAGAAGGTCTAATAGCACAGCAGCTTCTGCTGTTGTAGATTGTAAGTACTACAGTAAAGAGAAAATCACGCTGGAGCCTAAAGTTCATCTGATGCAAAGCCCAAGACTTATCCTCCATGGTCCTTGTCAAAAGGGAACAAGAAAGATATGACCAAGTGTTACCGGTCAGAATTTAAAAAGTGGAAATGAAGGTTTCCACATAGCTCTGGTTTTTGCCGTGTGATTTCAGTCTGCAATAGAATTAGCCTACCCAAAAAGAAAAAAAAAAATGTGGCAGGTCTACAAACACAGATCAAGGCTGCTTTAGATTTAGTTCTCTGTATACATCATGGATCTGTACCATCTGTTTTGTATTGAAAAAGAATAATATTTTAGGGCAAGTTTATTACAATATGTTAAGAATCTCGAGCTCACATACTCCTTTAAAATATATATTGAAATTAGAAACAAAGTCCTACAGTGGAATCCGAGGGTCCTCAGCATCTTTCAAGAAACATTCAACAAGTCCATGATAACACTGTAAATGAAAAACAAGCCTAATATACATGATCCTTGCCCACATGCTGTAAAAATAATCACCATTACTTCTGCTGTACTACTCGCATTTTTTACAGGCATACCCTATAAGCTACAAAGAATAAACTTCAGTCATAATAATCACTGACAAATTTCTGTTATACAACTATTTGGAGAATTTTATAAAATCAATTCATTTGTTTCTTTCTAGCCCTGGAGGGGCCTACTGAATTTTTGTATATCAGACTTCAGATAAACTAAGAACATACAGGTTTTTATTCATGCACTGTATATGAAATTCATGCACTTTTGTTTTGTTGGGGTTTTATAACTCTTCTCTTACTTTTCAGATTTCACAATGTCCTTGCATTGTGTGCCTCAGTGAATTCATTATTTTGGGGTTTTGTTAGGAAAAAGAAAATAATTGATGAACAACTACATATTATCCTTGAGCACTGCAGTTACAGTTTCCTTTGTACAATTGAGGTTACTCACCCGTGCTAGGAGAACTCTCAGTTGTCTGTTTAAATGAGTTATCCAACGTCACGATAGATATAAAAGGGCTCTAATGGGATCTGGGATTTTTTAATGGTTCTTAGTAACTATAGAGTTACAAAGACCACTTCTCTGCAGACTCCCTGTTCTCTGGCTCTGAATATCAGTGCAGCTGCAATGTTAATGCCACACCGGGCTGCACTAGCGAGAACATAGCCAGCTGGCTGACAGAAGTGAGTGATCCCCTCTATGCGACACTCATGTACTGGGGTTGCCAAAAGTGGACAAGAAAGACATGAGTATACGGGACTGCGTCCAGCAGACAGCCACCAGGATCTTTAAGGGATCAGAAACATGACATACAAGGAGAAGCTGAGGTATCTGGGTTTGTTCAGCCTGGAGAAGAGGTGGCTAAGTGGGAATCCATTTCCTTCTTTGAACTGCCTAACTAGGCTTACAGAAAAGAGGAAGCCAGACTCTTCTCAGAGCTGCACAGGGAAAGGACAAGAGACAACAGTCAGGTTGCAAAAAAGGAAATTCTGAATGGAGACAGAACAAAATTCCTCTGTGAGGGTAGTTAAGGACAGGGACAAGTTGCTCAGGAAGGGTAGGAATCCATCCTTGAAGATAGTTAGAATTCAGCTGGATTCCCCATAACACCTTGAAAGTTGGTCCTGCTTTGAGCAAGGGGCTGGATTTGATGACCTCCACAAGTCCTTTCCAACTAAATTCTAAGCCTATGTGCATGGGTTGCTACTCCTACCACTGTAATACTTCTCATTTCTAGCTTTTCTGCATCAATACACTAAATCTGACATCTAGATCCTCATAATCTTGTATCCTGATTAATTCAAAACTGCTGTTTTCAGGCCATCTGTTACACATATCCCCCCTCTCAATTGAGTATATACAAAATACGGTGGCTGTGATATTCCCTGACCACAATTCCGACGTTACTGCCTTTTTGTGTCTCATCACAGCATTGCCTATCTCCCCCCACAGCACAGCAGGTTTGCTTGCCCATTTGTCAGCTCCTGCCACCGGGATCTGCCTGCGCTGGCATATCTGCATGGCAAATCATACGCCGTGACCAGCCCTTCTGAACTGGTGCATAAACACCTTCCAGCCTCCCACATTCTCCTAAACATAGTTCAGTTACACTGATTTTTTGAAGAAGCTGCCAGATGATGCATAACTAGAGGTGTCATGGTGTTTGTTAGTCTTTCTTGAAAATGATTAGATATATTCTACATGTTCCCCAATGGTTATAATCTGGTATGTCTTAAATTTCTGAGCAGAGCTCAGAAATCATTTACCTCCAATTAAATAATTAGAGCAGTTTTTCAAAGTACATATGTTCCCGAAAATACTATGAGACGTGCTCTTTTCTAAATGCCTGAACAGGGCAAATGTCTCATTTCCAGAAATACCCATGAGAGCTGTATGAGCTCTCTTGCAGCATATTTATCCTGCCTATGCGTTTTCAAAGTCCCACCAACCAGAAATCTTACACATTTAGCTAAGCAAATCTTGAAAAATTGGTTGTTAACATGACATGAGAACAATAGCAACAAGAAAAATATTGCAAAGTATCATGATTGATCTGTAAGTTGGTTTTCAGTTCAGTATTGTTTAGGATTTTCACTTACTGTGGTTTTGGAGAGGACTGTAGGATTTCATGCTCTATGTTAAAGTCCCTCCCAAAGGTTTCATTCCCATACTCATACTTAGGCACTTGGTGATGCCATTAGAGGTGTCCTGACTTCCTGCATGCACCCCATGGCCTCTAGCTGGGCACGAAAAAAAAGAGAACCTGTCACACACTGCATTTGGCTGTCATTACCTGAGGATGTCTGAGATCCTCTAGTAAGTCTGAAAAGGCATGGGGCGCCCTTGCGTGCAGGCAACTAAATTGGAGACCCTAGTCACTGATTTGTACATAAGTTGTAAAATATTATGATAACAACAACAAAGGAGCTAATCCTACAAAATACACTGAAATGATTAAAAGAAAACTGTAAGTAATCCAGAGGAACAACAACAACAAAATAATCATTGGGTATTCCCTTTCAAATGTTAGGTGAATCGGTACTTGGCACACAGGAGTGGAGAGAGCTTTCAGTGCTAGTCAGTCCAGTCCCTGCCATCATTGGCACCACAACCTATAATCCTCTCCAAAAACACAAGTTTTGTCCTTGAGCAGGTATCACATACTGCTCTTCCAACTAACAGCCAAATGCCTTAATCAGTTTTAACCCATGTGATAGTTAGACATATGGGGTATATTTCACTGGAAAGATTTACCTTTTGATTGTTTGTCATGCTCTTTCCATTCTTTTGGAATGTGTTTAGACCATGATTTTAAATGGGTATATCAGCCAAGCTGGATATCAAGCTGTGGGCTAGGGGACATCTGTCTTCAACTATCTGCCTACAACTTTGTTAGAGAAAGTGGAAGAACTTACTGAACAACAAATCTCAATTTTAATTTCTTCAGAATAAAACCCACAAATAATGACATGTCCTTTTGCACTGCTTCTGTCCATTTTGGACCTAGAACCTGATACTTGGTCTTTCTTATGCTGAATAAACCCAGAAGAAATCAATTGACTAATAGATCAACACAGAAAAAAATACCCTCATTTTCAAAATGTTCAGACAAACAATATATTTAGTAAGGAAAGATTAGTAATATAACTAATAAATTAGCTTTGCACTGGACTCCCTGCATAATGGGAAGTCAGAAACATTTGTGGCTGGACATCAAACTGCACAGTCAACAGAACTCAAACCCACTGACTGAAACTGAGATGTGGATTTGATTCTGATTGCAAGGGAAATGAGCACTGGTCGCTTCCTACACCTTTGGTCATTTTGTGCTTGAAACTCTACTGTAAATTTCAGAATAAGGCAGAGGAGGAGAAATATGCATGTAAAGCTGTTGTTTGGAAAAAATGAATGTAGCATTCATCAAAATTATAGGAAGCCTTGCCCACCAGATGACTACGAGGTGCTAGACCATAAATAACAGCATAACTCCATGTGAATATAACCACCGGCAAAATCTTAAATAATACTGTCTATATCTGTCAAAACATTTGTGTACTGAGCTCACCAGAACACCCCCAAATGCATCCACATAATAATTATTCAGCACAATATATTAATTACAGATTGAACTTGACAGCTATGACCAGCATCATAAAACCACTCCGACATAAAGTTTAACCCTTGATTGTACTTATAGTAAAGGATTACTTTCTGGTTTTAGATCACTTGCTATAACAGACTATCTTTTTTGGAATATTGTTACTATACTCTGTCCTTTCTTAGTTGAGAATTTGAAAATATCTGGTGGTGTTCAACTTGTTTTCTTGCTGTACATTACTTCAGGCACAGTACACACAATGTCGTTATAACCTATCTTTTTCATCTGAAAGATGTGAGTGATTGTACAAGATACTAGTCTGTGGCAACCATGTCCACTGTGTCACTGAATTTAGACATCAGACCTGCCAAGTATTTCACAGTGCTTGCAGGGCTCCCGCAGTGGGCTCCCGCCTGGCATTCTCTTGCAGCTGGGGATCTAACATTTATTCAGCATTTACACAAATCCTTTGATTTAGTGCATGAGATCATGGAGCGGGAATGAAGCTGTTGCATGACCATGCCATCCTAATGGAGCCTCCTGCTCAGAGAGGTCCTGCTAGGGGATATACACTCTGGAGCTCCCCAGCTCCAGGTTAGCCCATCACTCAGTCAGTGCTCCCTCCATCAGCTGGCCTAGCACCGCATTCTCACCGGTACTGAAATAAATGGGACCTGAGAGCACCGATATCTGATACCATAAAATGCACAGAACTTGCAGTTTATTATAAAGCAGACAGTGCAATAAATCCCCCTGTATTATATTTAGTAATGGCATAATTTGTGTCATTCAGGAAAGTGATCTTGATGATTTTGTAAAACCCCATGGCTTTGACTAAATCACTTCCATAGTGAAGTATTTGACTGATGAGACACTAACTGTCCTACAGCGACAGAATTATTCAGGCTGGGAAGATGACAGGTTCAGAGCACAAAAAACAATAAGCCATAGAGAAGCTGGAAAGAACAGCATGTACAAAAGACCAAAGGGCAATTGTCACTATTCCTGAGTAATGACCATAACAACAGGTGCTAAAACATACAATACAACTATATAGTACTAGCCAATTTCTAAACTGGCAGAAGGCTCAATAGCCAAGAGAAACCCTTTATAAACAAGAGAGTCTCATTAGCACAATGAAAGGGACAAATAAAAATCGCTAGGTTTTGTTTGGAATACCCATTACAGCCGCCTGCAATGTGAAAGAGCTTCCTGTTCTCTGTTTCAATTTGATCTCCTTATGCTATAGCTAATATAATAATTGCCAAGTAGAAAAATAAGTAGAATCTATAGTTAAGATTGTCTATGGCCTTTAAATTGTTATAATTTCTTTGCTTGTCTTTCTTTCTAACAAGATCCCTGTCTTACCAAGTACAATATGTAATTATTCCAATTTTTCCTCATGAAGATGTTTATCCTTTCTTATCTAGCCTGCCTGTCATATCTTGTTATAATTTACAGAAGTCTGGAATACACTGTTCTGAAAAACCTGTCAGAATAATAACAGAAATACATATAATTAATAACTGTGATAAAGTTTCCATATTATTCTGAGCTAGAACTGAATATGATGAATAACACTCTAAATGTAATTTATATGACTATATGAATCCTTACTGATGGTTTACATTTACTAATAATCTTGAAATCTTATCAGGTGTTAATTGCTAATAAGCATGACTCATTATGACTTACTGTGCACAGATTTGCTGTCTGGGACCGTGAAGTAAGCAAACAGACATTGGCATGGAATATTCCTGAAAATGAAAAAATAAAGTTTTGGTTATCTATAGGCCTGCCAAATAGGAAATAATACTTGATCTAAAGAATGCCCGTATTTCTGTGTTAGTCTTCAGTATCTACATTACTCTGAGCCCTTTTTTAAGATAAATTTACAAACATTTTAAACAAGAAAACAGAGGAGCTCTAGTGTAACACTATGCAGCAGAGCTGAGCTAGCTGGAGATAAGAAGTGGTATCAAGCTGTCATTTGGGGAAATGTTGCATCCAAATTCTCTAGGTCCAGTCATGGAGACCTGAAGGAAGATTTATCTTCTCCCGTATAATTGCTAATGACTTCAATGTTGAATTCAAGAGTTCTGAGAACAGAAAACATAAACCCCAGAGAATGACTTTTTGTTTGAAAGGCACATTAGCTTTAATCCTAAGCATATGTCCCTGCCTCCTGCACGATTATAGGAAAATCCAGGAGAATAAGCAATACCATCCTTTGATTTATTTCTCTGACTGCTCGTGCTTCAGCTTTGTCATCAAGTGATCCATTTCAGCCTCCTCTGTGCACCTCGCATCTCTTTTCTTCTTGCTGTTTCTCATTGCAGCTCTTCTGGCTGCTACTGCCTCCCAAGTCACATGCAAAGAGATTTAGGCATGAACATTTAATGACAAAGGCCTTTGAAAATTATAGAACTAATTGTTTTTAAATTGTTTTTGTCTAGTTGATAGCTTGCAGCACCAAACCAAACAGAATCATTAAATGATTCAGTGGACTAAGATCAAAGACAGACACCTATGAGCAAAATCCTCTATTATCCTTTCACTGTCAAAAGTAATTGTTGCTAATTGAACAAGTTTGTTTAATTCTAGTATAGCTCAAGAGACCATATCCTGAGCTGCTGAAAATAGATCTGGTTCTGCTGAAGTCAGCTCTGCTAATCTATAGCAACTGAGGAACTGTCACAAGGAGAGAAACAGTTAACCCGTTGCTTAACTGCCTGGGCTGCCTGACCAGCTATTGCAACCAAAATACATGTCTCAAAACTTAGGCTGACAAAGAAAAAAAAAATGGCCACAATTGTCTTTGCCTAATTTTACGTGAGAAACTATTAAACACACATTTTGATATCAGTAGACTAAAAGATGTCCAATAGAATCTGATGAAGGTAAAAATTAAAATGTGCTGGAAGGCCTGCAAGCGGACACCAGCCATCATTTTCTAAATGCTTTCAAAATATGATTTCCCTTTGCAAGAAAGCAAGCTTCTCTTCCCCCTTACCCAAGTTTAACCAGCAAGCACCAAAACGCACAGTTCCAGTGTATGGATTTAAATCTTTAGAAAGTAAACAATCACAAACCCAGCACATCTTCAAATCAGGCATCTTTATAAAAAGAGCTCAGAATAAAGTGTGGGTCTATCTGACGCATCTTAAATCTTGGCACAGTGAATGGGAAAAAAAAAGAAAAACCAACAAATCACCAAGACGACTTCCTGTAAGAGCAAATTAGATAGAGCTGTAAGATACAAGTCTGTTACACACATCACACCAGCCTGATTATCAACAGTAAAATGATGTAGAAGCAATGCTTGCTGAGGTAGCAGTGCACATTAAAAATGAAATAATTTAGGGAGAGATTAAAAATAATTGCAGTTGTAAATACAAATATTACCTATTTCAGAATCAGTGCTAGCTCCTTCACTCAGCTAAGTTAGGAGAGCCTACAAATAACTCCAGTAATACCTCAACTTATCCTGTTTCTCTATCTGGTGCTTCACGTGCTTGTGTTTTAGTAGGGCTTGCAGCAGTTCACAGCTATAATGGGATGCCCGCGCAACGCTGATCTGCCATGCGGATCACCAAGTAAATCCCAGCATTTAAAAGATTCCATATTATCAAGGCTGATGCAGATACAGACTGTAGAGAGCTAGATGGGTGCAACTACACAGAAGTAGCACGAATAGGACAGCATGCTGCATCATGTGGGCTGAATTCCACTTAGTCCCCTTGCTAAACCCAAGGCTATTTACTTAGAAAGCTATTGTTATTGCTCACCACTTCTGTTCTATCCTTTTCCTTGAGCTATTTTAAGACTCCAACCATTACCTTTAGCTCTTATCACCTTGCAGTTACGATAAAAGAATGCTGTACAATACCAGACTCCCAAGAAAAAAGTCTTGGGAATGCGTACAGAACCAAACGTGCATTAGCTTGAACCAGGAGTCCAGGAGTACTTCTGAGCTCCCTGGTTTGAATGTGCTCAGCTGCATCTGTCTCCTGTCAGGGACTAAAACCCATGAACCCTCCAGCTTGCATCCATCCCTTCTCATCCCCTGCTTTGGTTTCTGCAAGACACTACCTGAATCCAGATGGTGAAAAGAACAAGATCCCGAGGTACCGCCAAGGTAGCCCTCATTCTGTCTGGGTACAGTCATTTGCGTGTCTACCTAAGTATAAGGAAGGTAACCAGAACCATTTTATGCTCTAAAAGCCTTTTTCAATACCATTATCCTCTGCATTGGAAACCACACCCTCAGGTCACCGTCTTTCCAAACTGTTGGGAAAGTTTTTGCTGTGTTCATATGATCCATCAATGAACCATGTCAGGCAACTCAACTCAAATCATTTCTGATCTGGACAACAGTTACTTTGCAAAACCACACAGCATTTAGTCCCATTCAGATGTAAGCATGGCAAAAGGTGCATTAGTACGTATCTATTCAGGAATCAGGTCTGGGCAAGTATAAAATGTGTACTTCTTCTAGATCCAACAACCCCCAACTGGATGTAGGAAAAGCAGAAGACTAAGGAGGGCCTGTGTTGCAGAGCATCTTAACCTCTTATTCAGCATCATAAACTAAATGCAGCTCTGAAACAATTCTGTGCAGATACCCTACCAAAAGCTCCTGAATGCACTCTGCCAAACACCTAAAATAAGCGGGCTGATGACTAATTTCTTAATATCCACAAATAGGTAACATTTTGGTAGGCTGACAACACGCCAAGGCAATTTTCAACACAAATAGTGGCAAAAAAAGAATTGGATAGTAATCAAGCTAGGAAACGTGTGAAATCAAAAACAATTTCAAGTTAAAACAAGAGCCACATTTATTGCCATGCAGTTTCAAGGTCACTGACCACAGCTTGTCTCACTTTTTGTGCTCTTCTTCCACTTTGTCTAGCTTTTATAGAAGCAAAAACATAATAAGAGCTTGGCTGATAGGTCTAGGTATAGATCTAGACCTAATTCAAGCTGTGAATTACGCTATTCTAACAATAAGAGCTGGCACCACAAACAGGCCTCGGAGACAGCAGTACTGGCATCTTTCAAGGTACCCATGGGCTCACTGAGCAGTTGGCCAGCAAGATGCTGAATTCTCCTATCTGGTCTGAGTCTGGCAAAGCACTCCAAAACAAGTGTTTCCTTAAAAATTAATAGGGTGTGGGAACAAATAGATGCTCTGAATTTTACAAAAATACCCCCAACTGGCTATGAGGGGCAAAGAGGAAAACAGTTTGAAGATACTTAGGCATCCCTAGATACATGTATCTGACTTAAAAATATTTCAGTAATAACAAACTATTTACACACTCTTACAGCTAAACATCAGCAAGCACAACAGAGAGAGATATCCCAGCTAAGATTAAGGAATGTGATAAATAATATTTAAAAACAATATATAGGCTGATAGTTTAAATAACTTTAAATAAAATTTCTCATCTCTGAACCCATTTTCTAGATGTAAAGGGCATTTTCAGTTAAAAAAGAAAAATCATAGCAATAAATGGGCTTTCATCCAAAATAGTATCTTTCACAGGAAATTTTATTATTATGACTTGTATGCCTAAGTTGAAACTTTCAAATTTTTGTTTCTTTTCTGATTTCCAAGCTCAAAATAAATCCCTACATGGAGGATTTCTTCTCTCTCTCTCTCAGCCGCAGACCCATTTGCCTCAAGTTTTTAAAAGTTACACAGTAAACAAAGAGAAAACAAAATGGTAATACTGAGCTCTGCTGTAAATTAAAGAGTAAATTAATGAAGAGGAACTGAAGAAAAGTGAAAAAATTGCTCAATTTCCCCTCAAAACAGAAACATAGGGAGGAAAAGAAACCTCAGATGCTGAGAATTGTAAATCTGTAATTAAAAGAGCAAAGACTTTGACCAAGAAAATTTTCCATTTTGAATGCTACGGTCTTGAAGCAACTTAAAAACATTCATTAACCTATAGCCCATGTTTTGTGACTCTAGCCTTCAAATCCAAGATAAGCACAGAGTTGTCAGTCCTTGTTGAAACACAGGCTTTGGCAAGGCTTCCCAGGATCAGTGCTGTTATAAAAATGGAAATGATACTGTGCAATTTGTCCTGAGGACACTACAGAATGTTTAATCTTTGAAGACTTAAGTTGTAAATTGAAATTTGGGCAAGAAAACTCTCCTTTTTTAAAACACAATCTGTGTATTCCTTCAACAGCACAAGAGATTATGTTCTCTGAAAATACCTAATTTCAAATTTAGTATGTCCAGAATGACACTGAGAATTGATTCTGTTATCCTTAAAAAGGATCTGTGTCTTGGGAAAACATGTGATGTTTTAAAATATATTTGCTAAGAGACTGTGAAAATATTTAGGCAGAATTATCTGATCTGTGTTAGATGGAAGGTCAATAAGGCGATTTCTTCAGTTACCCCTTCCTTCAGTCATCCCTTATCTCTGATAACATCTGCAGTTCTCAAATACCACTTTAGATAAAAAACACATTTATGTTAGCTGACTGTGGTCACTCTCAACATAATGGCTTTTAAAAACAAAAAATGTAGTAGTCATGGTGACTTAAAACAATCTCATTTTCTTAAGATACATATACCCTAAGAAACAAGTGTGCCACCTATTGATTTACTAGATACCACTCAAGCATACCCTTCCTGATTTTTTAACGCTTATATGCTCCAGCAACAATATTTGAGGACCTTAATGACCTTCAGCTCAAAACACTGTGTATGATGGGCACTTCACAAGTGTCCAGTTTCATAGGCAGAAATTCAAGTATAGAAATAGTAAGGTATTGTTCATTCCAGTTAAGCAACCAAATTGGTTTAAGTTTATACATCTTATTTAGGATTATACAGGAAGTCTATGGTCTCAACTCCTGGCTTAGAACTTTCACTGCTGAACTTCTGAGTGTCTCTGAAGATATTAAGTACATACACACACACATGCACTGACATTATATACCACTACCAGCAGTCAGAGATCTAGGCTGTAGGTCTAGGTACAAGCTGTGGCTGCATGTCATCAGTTTCTACATGATAGTGCTATGCAATTTGCCATTTGCAAACTATGATTAATACATTTCCTAAAAATAATCATCCATTAATTTAGTTTTAAGGTTGTATAGAAGAAAAAATGATTAAAGAATACAACTACACTGGGACGGCATTTTCCAATACCCCCACACCACACACTTGGTGCAGGCAGGGTGCCTACAAAAAATGAAGATTTACAAATCTTACTTGCAAGCCAAAAGAATGAAAGCCTTGTTCTTTGTTTTTATTTCCACTTTTTTCCTAGAGTAAGAGGTCCATTTTACATTGATATTGAGTATTTTAATGTGTGAAGTCATACAGCAAACTGAAATGCCGAGATGATATGTTGTAAATTCATCACTCCCTAAGCCAGCTGCTTCTTGTCAGGAAAGGAAAGTTCCTTTTAAGTGTCTTTTGAGACTGATATAAAACAAGTTATACGACAAGACTGTTTGTACTGTATGTCATCAGGTATTTCTTAAAGCATAAATTATGACTGATTTTTTTTTTTTAAATGGAAAAAAGAATTATTTCAGACAAGCAATCCAGCAAATAGTAATTCTACTTCTGATGTTTCAGGAAATGAGAAATGACTCCCCCAGTGGTGCTTTCAGTAACACTAGAAAGATAATTTCAAACACCTCAACATGCAAATTTCCAACACTGAAATTCAACAAATACTTTGATTTAGCAGTAGCTTATGCATTTAAATCCCTTTGGAAATTAAATATTTAACGCGTTGTTCCACAATATTCTTTCAAATACATTCTTAATTCATGCTTATTTTATCTCTGCAGAAGCCTTAATTTAAACAAATTGATAGGATATTTGTCCTGTTCCTCATAGGAAAGCACACAAATTCTATAGTGGCTTTATCAAAAGCTAAGTCATGAAATTTCATTAAAATGTATAGTTAATGAAGTCCTTAGTCTTTACTTATTAGGCATTTAGTTGCTAGAAAGCTCTTTAATTTCATTATCTCCTATCATTGATACAATTTGTATTATTCTGGTTTGTGTATCTTTTAATGTTATAATAAATTATATTTCAATACCATTTGTGACTGTCATTTGTGACTATGTAATTTTTGAATTCTCATGACATTTTGTAACTGTTGTCCTTGTTAGTCCTCTTCCTTTGTTTCCTTATTAGTATGCTGTTACTTAATGACATCCTCAGAATATTTTCACGAAATTAAATTAAAAAACAGTTTTCCTGATACATTTGCATGAGTGTGCAAAAACATATGGCTGTCACACAGTGCTTAATTGCCTCTATGCATGGCAAACACAGATAAATATAAAGACAGAAAGGATAATCTCTGCAGAATTCATTTCCACAGAATGGAATACCACATTTATTTAGTCTATGGTGTAGGTAGGTGCCCACAATGCACCTATGGTCCTTAACTCCCAGGCACACAACTGAATAGAAAATAACACTGGACTAAGGAACACAGAAGGGATGTGCTCTAACCTCACCTGCCATGGAGTCAAAATGCCACACAAGCACAGACCTGGAGGTGCTTCTGGGACCTGAAGGTTAGACATGTGAATATGGCATGAATAACACAGCTGGGGAGGGAAGAGCATGCTCGCCTTCCTCTTGGTCATCTGCTATTGTCCTTCCTTTCTGTCTGTCTGTCCGTCTGCTTCACAATACGGATACATACTCTTCATATAATTTGTGAGAAGACGCTTGTTATGAGTTTGAAACTACCCACCTGTGTCCTGTCTGCATGACACACTTCATTCTTCAAGGATAACTGAGCCCATTGAAACACGCGGTAATCATGCACCTCATTACCATATCCCTATTCTTTCACGTGGATTCTGCATTGTCATATGTCTTCTATGTGACTATTAATATGAAATAAAGGCCTAGCCAACTAATGCTTGGCCAGAATTATGTTTGAACTAGCCATTACTGAAGACAAGAAAAAGAAAAGCTTTCCCAGTCGTGGAAATCATAGGGTTCAAGGTGAATAGATGCCAACCAGCAACTGAGCACCCACACACACCCACAGCACGATGGGGGAAGGAATTAGAAAAGCAAAAGTGAGAAAAAAGAAGTGAGTCAAGATAAAGACTGCTTCATAAATGAAGGAAGAAGTAGTTAAAAAAAACCCAAGTGATGCAAAGGAAATCACTCACCACCTCCCACATGCAGACCAAGGCCTAGCCAGTCCCCAAGAAACAGCTACCTTGGAAAGACCACCCCCCCCCCAGCTTTATTGCTGAGCCTGATTCTATATGGTATAAAATAACCCTTTGATCAGCTGCAGTCAGCTGTCCCAGATGTGTGTTGTCATCCCCCAGCCGCTTGCTCACACCCAGCCTACTCCCTGGCAGGGCAGCGTGAGAAACAGAGAAGTCCTGGACATTGTGCAAGTACTGCTTAGCAATAGCTAAAACATTGCTGTGTTATCAACACTGTTTTGGTCACAAATCTACAACACCGCAACATACAAGCTGCTACGAAGAAAACTAACTCCATCCCATCCAGACCTAGTGCAGTGTTACAACCAAATCTTTGTCTTCACTATTTACATGCACCTCTTAAATTTTAAATCACCTGCCTGCCACTGCAGTGCCTAAGCCTGTTTAGAGAAATAAAGATCCATGAAGAAGTTTGCGAATCAGATGAATCACCTCTACCAAGCTGCTGCAAAATCTTTCCTTTTCTCCCCTGCAAGTGTGAGCCTCTACTAGCTGTTGTACGCATGAGAGATCAATTGCCCAGACTTCATGGGGCAGCAGTCAGTCAGAAACTGGCCTTACAAGTTCAGTTCTCCTGTCTGCTGAGATACTGGTCAACATAAATGGTTCTTGATTTGTCTTCATGGTTGCTTCCCAGTGAAGGTGATAATAAATCTCTGTAAATTTTCTGTGGGAGTGGTGATGTTAAAAGTGGAATGAGACACCTTCGCACATGTGGTTTGCTTTTACCTCAAAATGACCCACCCACTCTGCTGACGGTACACATTTAGCATACTGTAAGGCCAAGATCTGTTTGTGCTATGATCTCAACAGATTGATACATCTTATAAAAACAGATTAATATTTATACTTGCGGTGCAACGTTATAAGAAATCTGGGGATAAAGCAAGGAGATTAGTGATTAAAAGGAAGCACGGGACAGAGTTGATATAGCAGCTGTAATTTTTTTACCTATGATTACCTGACTTTGAGGCCCCAAAATTATTATATTTGCCAGTTTCCTGTTACTTCTGCAGTTACTGATAGCAATTAAGCAGCATTTCAAGCTATAAAATGTTGAGTTCAGAATATGCCTTAGTATTCCTTCCAAAATAGTCCTGGCTGGCTAAAGAGAATACTGCCACGAATCACTGTTCTGAGAACAGCACAATTACCCATGCAGTGTGGCTTTCTCCATCACCAACCCTGGGTTGGTAACAGAAAGAAGTCTTCTGGCCCTCTGACAGGGCGGTGTGCCAAGGCCCTACCACAGCAGCTGGTGCCCCGGCAGAGGTTGGCTTGCTCCAAGTCATGTAACTGTTTCATCCATTTCCTCCCAAGAACCGGGGGCTTTTTCAACCTTTTTTTTTTTTTTCATGAATGCTCTGAAAATAGTGAAACAGGAACAGGCGGGAAAAAAGGAAGGCGTGAACTTGGCAACTTTTAATTTTTAGAGACTGTACACCTTTACTAATTTTCAGAAACCCTCAAGTGTTCTCTGGGTGAGAAAGTAGCCTTTTCCTTTAGTTTCGAGAAATAACAGATTTGGTTTTTCATCACTCTCCTAGCCCGTCAGTATTAACGACTTAATGCTTCCCTCAAAGATGTGTTGCCAGCACTTTGGATTTGGGATAAACTGTGAAGAAACAGATTCATGCATGTGTCATGGTGAGATCCCTCTCCAAGGTCTCTGGAAATTCATATTAAACGAACACTCTTGAAGCCGCTACCCAAGGACAACAGGGAAAAGAAAGAGAAGAGGGAAGGAGCGGCGGCAGGCCCAGACTGCCCTCAGGCGAGCCCGGCCCGGCCCGGCGG